>NW_018403755.1:751178-770200 GCF_002113885.1 Mizuhopecten yessoensis | reverse complement strand
CCCGTGTATGTGTATCATGTCTCCCGTGTATGTGTATCATGTCTCCCGTGTATGTGTATCATGTCTCCCGTGTATGTGGGACAGACAATGATTGAATGTGTTGCATTGTATATAGTTCTTTATTACATACATGTAATAACCCCGAAGGATCTACAACAGAAAGTTCACATGAATATTTGTATTATATAGAACTTTTATTGATGTCAATGCACCTGCAACAGACACCGTTAACGAATACTTGTGTAATATAGTTTTTTACCGATGTCTTCAATATATCTGCGACAGAAAGTGCACATGAATATTGATTTGATATAAATCTTAAAATGTTCCTGCGACATAATTACATAAATAAGCATTCAGCTCTTCACACAGAGACAGTACGCGTACAATTACAAAGCAATGTCTTAACACGTTGAAAACACAATGACAACACAGTGACAAAACAGTGACAACACAGTGACAACACAGTGGCAGCACATTGACAACACAGTGACAACACAGTGACAACTCACTGAAAGCACATTGACAACACAGTGACAACACAGTGACAGCTCAGTGACAACACATCGACAGCACAGTGACAACACATTGATATTACACTGACAACACATTGAAAACACAATGACAACACAGTGACAACACATTGATATTACACTGACAACACATCGACAGCACAGTGACAACAAATTGATATTACACTGACAACACATTGATATTACACTGACAACACATTGAAAACACAATGACAAACAGTGACAAAACAGTGACAACACATTGACAACTCAGTGACAACTCAGTGACAACACAGTGACAACACATTGATATTACACTGACAACACATTGAAACACAATGACAAACAGTGACAAAACAGTGACAACACATTGACAACTCAGTGACAACACAGTGACAACACATTGATATTACACTGACAACACATTGATTACACTGACAGCACATTGAAAATACAGTGACAACACAGTGACAACACATTGAAAACAGTGACAACACAGTGACAACACAGTGACAACACATTGAAAACACAGTGACAACACAGTGACAACACATTGATATTACACTGACAACACATTGATATTACACTGACAGCACATTGAAAATACAGTGACAACACAGTGACAACACATTGAAAACACAGTGACAACACAGTGACAACACAGTGACATAACATTGACAATACAGTAACAAAAACAAAAACAATCAAACACCCACCTACACGTCCAGAACAAAACACTAAATTGCTCACTAGAACAAATAGCCTGTGGTTTAGTTATATATATATATTATAGATGACGCACTTTTTTCTACGTAAACCCGAAGCTATAAAGGATTGACTAACACAATCCACTTAATTATATCAAGCAACAGAACCGACATAGATTCTGTGAAATGTCACTTGTTTTTTCTCGTTGTGTAAGATTTGTAGGTAAATGACAAGTCGTTTAAGCCCAAGTATTTAATACCTAATTATTCGGCCAGCTAATGACACACACTTATATTACAGCCACTAAAATATACCTTTTGTATATAATGAACTAAGGCTTACAAAAATTAGACATGTTGTATATAACAGACTAATGCATAAATATGTACAACAAAATACACATGTTGTATATAAAAGAGAAATGCATACAACAAGATACATTTGTTGTATATAATAGATTAAGGCATACAACAAAATACACATGTTGTATTTAATAGACTAAGGCATACAACAAAATAGACATGCTGTATATTATAGTCTTAGGCATACAACAAAATACACGTGTTGTATATTATAGACTAAGGCATACAACAAAATAGACATGCTGTATAGTATAGTCTTAGGCATACAACAAAATACACATGTTGTATTTAATAGACTAAGGCATACAACAAAATAGACATGCTGTATATTATAGTCTTAGGCATATAACAAAATACACGTCCTGTATATAATAGACTAAGGCATAAAACAAAATAGACATGCTGTATATCATAGTCTTAGGCATATAACAAAATACACGTGTTGTATATTATAGACTAAGGCATACAACAAAATAGACATGCTGTATATTATAGACTAAGGCATACAACAAAATACACGTGCTGTATATTATAGACTAAGGCATACAACAAAATACACATGTTGTATATAATAGACTAAGGCATACAACAAAATAGACATGCTGTATATTATAGTCTTAGGCATACAACAAAATACACGTGCTGTATATTATAGACTAAGGCATACAACAAAATAGACGTGTTGTATATTATAGTCTTAGGCATACAACAAAATACACATGTTGTATATAATAGACTAAGGCATACAACAAAATAGACATGCTGTATATTATAGTCTTAGGCATACAACAAAATACACGTGTTGTAAATAATAGTCTAAGGCTTACAACAAAATGTACATGTTGTATTTAAAAGAGAAATGCATACAACAAGATACATTTGTTGTATATAATAAACTAAGGCTTACAACAAAATGCACGTGCTGTATATAATAGACTAAGGCATACAACAAAATGCACGTGCTGTATATAATAGACTAAGGCATACAACAAAATACACGTGTAGTATATAGTAGACTAAGACTTACAACAAAATATTTTTTTGTATATAGTAGACTAAGACTTACAACAAAATACACGTTTTATATAATAAATTAAGGCATACAATACATTTTGTTGTATATAACAGAATATAGGATACAACAAAACACACCTGTCATAAGGCAATGCTTTGTATTACAGGAGTCGGAAGCATGGAGAACACGGTGTTGGGGAAACATGAATACAAACATACATACAAGTTTTAAGTTTTGCATATACTTCCATACAATGCACTATGTAATAAGTCAAGCTCGTGACCAGAGATAATCTTAAGTTTTGAAGACATATTGATAACATTAGTCTCACGTAGACATCACTCTTATATTTATAGAGGAACAGACACGTGTTGTATGTAAGATGGAAAAGAAAAAAACTTAAGTATAAAAAGGATCAGCAATAATCATCATTTCTCCTTTTCAGCTTTGCAAATGTATGCTGTGGTTTTATGTCACACATTTGACTGGCGGTGAGACAGTTTAACCACAAATTACGTAAAAACATCAGCCAGGCTTCCACTTGTCAACAAATCAGTCAGACTCCCTTTGTCACCTCTCATCTATATCACGATGCAGGTAACTGAGATCCTAGGTATGACACCACGTGATCAGATTATGTCACAATACCTGCAGCGATATTCCGCATCAACTCAAATCATCAAAGGGCTTTTGGGGGTATTTAAACTGCAAAGTAATCGCTATACATACTCCTATTTATTTAAATATTTAGACAGTCGATAAGGTTAGGACAGAAAACAAAGTAATGTTACTGCCCCACGTGACACCGTTCATGTAGAACTTTCACTACGTGTAACAGTCCAAATAGTGAACCCCGATATAAACTGTTATAAAAATAGTGTACATGGAAAGGTGTCTGTGTAAGTCTTTATAAGATGACCACAACCTATACATATAGATATGTTTGCACATTTTATTCGTTTCATTTAACGAATGCAATACAGCGTATAGGTAATACAATTCCACAGCGCATGATTCATGTTTAAGTACAACATACAAAATGGCGGAGGATAATTCCTTATTCATTAGATAAATCTTCTAAATGTGACTTATACAAACACCTTATCGATAACTTTCAAATTCAATTTTGCTTAACAGATTCCCTAAATTCTAGTATAAAACAATTATTGATTAAATATAGAACGCAAGCACACTCTCTTAATATTAAGTCCGGACGTTACAATGCCGTCCCAAGAGGCCAATGGATGTGTATTGTTTGTAACAAAATGATGTAGAAGATGAAATGCAGTTTTTAGTACATTATCCAGCATATTCTGAGTTAGGAAATTCAGATTTTAAACAATATCATTATCGACATTTATAATTTGATTGAATTATTCTGATGTAAATGTGTCACAGAGTCAAGTAATATTTCCCAAACCAACGACACACGCTGTCCTTCTTACAATCGTAATTCTTTAGCACCGCTCAAACTATTCGTCCCCTTGATGGAGGTCATCCCGATCCCTTCCTACACGACCACTGTCTTACCACAAGGTTATAGTTTAATTAGCTGGGGTCGATGTCATCACGTTCATTCATAATATAATACATACATGTCAACCTTTAAACAAAGCGTCGAGTATTTTTAATATAGTTTTGCACATTGAGACAGATGTCTTCATCACTTTCTTGGTTTAGTAGATCGGACCAATTCAATAGCATATAAATTTCAATCAAACCATATTTGAACAAATTTCTTAAGAGTGCAGTACCGTAATGATAGCTATATATTGTCAGTTGGGTACGAACACCTGCACGCCGAAGACATGACTGAATTAACTCTAAAGGGAACTGAATCTAAGGTGCTACATCCATGTAAAGGCCTCGCTTGTGTTATTTCAAGCTTTCGTACGTCCACTGAATGTTTATAAGCATGTTTAGTTTTGTTCTCAGTGTTTTTACTATATAAGGGAGAAAGGATTTTACATAGAAGGTTAATCTACTTCGTGGTATACCATAATCTTAATTATTTCCAGAAAATATCGACACATGTTATTAACTCTGCTCGGAACAATGTCATTTAGATATGACGGAGCACATTTCGCTGTACTTCTGCTGTAATCTGTAATCTACATCGTTGTAAGCTTTTTAGCTTT
Organism: Mizuhopecten yessoensis; assembly: GCF_002113885.1. NCBI lineage: Eukaryota > Metazoa > Mollusca > Bivalvia > Pectinida > Pectinidae > Mizuhopecten > Mizuhopecten yessoensis. Next base: position 765,465 of record NW_018403755.1, on the reverse strand, counting down.
AGGGAATGTCTTGATTCTATTTCATTTACTTGTTGATACATTTATTTAATTATACTTGGTACACATAATACTTAAACTGAGGGGATGTGAGTATGCAGAAGTTATGCTCCCTTTAAAGCATTTTTTGCACTATTAAGGAACGCGTGCTTCACCAATCTCAATGATACTTGGTACATATAATGCTTACATGGAGGAGACATGAGTATTGAAGAATATAAAACGGAGAACTTTAGCTTCTAAATTTATGAAGTTATGTCCCTTTGTTTAAATACATTGCTTGAGCAACTCAATATTAAGTAATGTTCTGATTTGATTGATTCGTATAACACAGAACATTTATAACAAAATATAAAAATTGGAGTAAACCTCCCCTTTTTCTGTAGTCAATCCTGTTTGTTTAAAATTTTTGGTGAAAAACAATTCTTACAGTTCTTGGAGCAAACTTCTGCCTTGGCAATGCTAGTTTGGAAACTGTTGAGATCCCCACCCAATAACCATAACAAGGCAGTCAAGATGCATGGGACTAAGGGTCTGGATCAAGTTATGGAACGGTTGAAATATCAAACATTTTACCATATCTGTGCTCGCTTGGCATAAAAGGACGAATACACTCATGCTTTTATGATAGCCTGCTGGTTATGCTGATCCACTAGGATTCAGTCTCTTGATCTGTGCATGGAGATGGTAGAGACAGCCAACCATATATGTAATTGCTGGTCATGAAGATATGGACACACTTAGGCTACACCAAGTACGTTCAGGGTTCAGCCACGCCCTTAGAACTTAGTCCAGGTAAATAAAACTGAAATACATGTATTTGAGATTCCAACCATACAGCTAAACAGGTGTGCTTTCCTGGCATGAGAAACAAACACAATCCTGGATGCACCTTTTGGTCTTGCCTCGTTATTAGAGATTTATTTGCCTAGAATCACGTTTAATGAAAACATTTTATCGGGATTGCTTAAATAATAAAGCGATCTTCGTTTTGTTAAAATCAAATTATATAAAAATGCACTAAAGGAAAAAAGTTATTTCCAACAGACTGGATGATCACTGCAATGTAAGCACACATGCATTAGTGATGACCCCAGAAGCAAAATGCTGAGCAATCTTAAAAGCAGATGTTCTGTAATTCTTCAAACGCCTCTGTCCTACTGAGGCTAAAACTGACCAAACAACTGTTCCAACAATGAACAACACTTCAATTCCAATCGTACGTGTATATAATTATATGGCTACTTGATGGCAATGTCGCAAAACTAACAAAGGAAACCAAAAGCCTGTCTGCCTATATAGTTCTTTTTATAATATATAAAGATTGTTGTAACAGAAAATGACAATTTTATTATTTATTATGATCACGGGCGAGGATCGCGGGTATATTGCTTGCTTCAGCACCTGTGCTAAGGGGAGACCACTCCGTCGTTATCAAGTAGAACTCTTAGCCATTCTTACATAAGAATGTTACCAGGCTCTTTGACGAGAACGCAGTTCTACATTTTTTTTAAACTATACAGATATGATTTAAGATTAATAATAGTTCACAAAAAATCATAATTATCATTACAAAAAATGGTTTAATTAATTTGATTCTGATCTAAGTACTATTTATTAAAACTTGAAAAAAATGGTATTATAATTGAAATAATTTTGTTCTTTTTCAAAAGGAATTTGACGTTTACTCACTACACATTATAGCTTTTAATAGGGTACAAATACATTAAAAAAATGGCAAAATCACATAAATTTGAAAATGTTCATGGGACCCATCGTTAAAATTGTAATAAATGATTTGATTATATTGCACAATAATACTACTTCTTTATGAATAATTATAATATACACCAAAAATATATTATTAAAAAATGCTTGCTGTAGTTTTTATGTCAAAATCACAATGTTGGCTAGTCTAACTAACTAAACGACATTGTTCTAACCTGATCTGTGTTCTGAGACCTATATACTTTTTACGTTGATTGCTGTTTTATGAACACTTACCACACTTCCAAATAAAACTTATTTTAAAAACATTTATGATGTCGCCTCTCAATCTCCGGTATGCCAGGGTTGGAATACCTATCCTTTTCAAGCGCTCTCGGTATGGTAACTCTTCCGAACCTGGTAAGAGTTTCGTGGCTGTTCTTTATACCTTTTCTATGCATTCAATATCCTTTATTTTATGTGGACTCAAAACACTGGCTGCATATTCTAGATGAGGTCTTACTAATGTATTGAAAAGTTGTTTATCCGATCGAAATAAACGAACGGTCTCCTAATGAGTCCCAATATGCTGTTTGCTTTATTAACTACTTCCTGTATTTGAGCCGAGAAATTAAGTTTCTCGTCTACCAACACCCCTATGTCCTTTTCTTGTGAGATGTTTTCTAGGTTTGTACTTTCTTTTCGAGATCCCTTCAAGTAGTACTGCCTTCTGCCTTTCCCGTTTATTGTAAGTACTTTACATAGTTGTGGGTGGAATTGTAACAGCCACTTATCGGACCATATTTGTAATTTGTTCAAATCTTCCTGAATGATTTGTAATCTTCGTTACCTTTTATATCCCTGAATATTTTGGTGTCATCTGCAAATAAAAATGTTTTAGATTTTGTATTTTCTGGCAAGTCATTGATGTAAATGACAAATAAGATCGGCCCTAGTACGTTTCCCTGGGGGATTCCGCTGACTACTGGATATTGTTTTGAGGCCGTTCCATTAACTATTACACGCTGCTTTCTATCACTCAAACAGTCTTCAATCCATCTTACAACCTGATAACTTAAACCATAGCTTCGAAGTTTTCCTATTAATCTTTTGTGTTGGACCTTGTCGAAGGCTTTCATGACATCCATGTACACTACGTCTATTTCTCCTCCCTTGTCCAATATTTCAGTCCAATCTTCTAGAACCATTAATAGCTGCAGCACCGTTGAACGTTTTGAGATAATCCAAAATGTTTATGACTGACCAGGTTGTTTTTCTCCATATGTGTAACAATGGAATCGCGTATTACCATTGTTTTACCTACGATATTTGTAAGGCTTGCTGGTCGGTAGTTCCCTGCTTCTGTTTTGATCCCTGTTTAAATATTGCTGAAATATCAGCGTCTTTCTATTCCGTCTTTGCGTATTGCAGAGTTATCTTCTCTTGGGAGCAGGTATTGATTGTTACGTCATTGGTTTGTGTGAGAAAATTACGTCGTTTTTTCAAAAATTGATGACGTTACTCTCACAAACCAATGACGTAACAATCAATACCTGCTCACAAGAGAAGATAACTCTGCAATACGCAAAGACGGAATATGCAGACGGGACTTTTCCACTTTCTAGAGATTCATTTAAAATCATACTTAATGGTTTGCTTATGACACGTTGTAGTTCTTTCATTACTTTTTGGGTGCATCTGGTCAGGGCCCTGTGATTTATTTACATTTAATATTGATAATTATTTGCAGGCAATTTTTTCAGTACAGTTTGGCTTTTCAAAGATATTTGCAAATATGAATTCCTTTAATTTTGGAATTTTATCTGGTGTGCTTTTTTCTGTAAACACACTGCTGAAAAACTCAGATAGTATGTCAGCTTTATCCTCACCACTTTCAGCGATTTTTGAAATGTCTCCATTCAAGCCTTCAAGTCCGATACACCAGTTTTAACTTTCCTTTTCGAATTGATGTATTTCCAAAAGCACTTGGGGTTGTCTTTGACGTATCCGGCTATTGTCGTCTTGATTTCCTTACCAGGCTCTTAACCTGATTTCTCAATTAAGTGTATTCTCTGTATTTTATATCGCATCTTGTCTCCATGTACCTTTGTCAAGCCCTGTGCTTCTTGTTGATTTTATGTCTTACTTCTGTTAGTGGGAGATATTCTTTGCTACCCCGTTCCCTCTTTTAGTTTTTGGAATATGTTTTTCTATACTTGTGCGAACTAATCCTAAAACTTTTAAAGTACATTGTGTCAGAATTTCATCCCAAGGCATATTCAATTCCGCTTTAATTCTATCATAATTTACTTCGTGGTAATTTGGGCGATACAGTGCATTATCAGATTTCCGGTTATAGCAGATAAATTTATATTTCAGAACGAAGTGGTCACTGTGGCCGACAGAACATAAATAAAGTTGTAGAATAATTTAGTTTAGTTAGTTGAGTTAGCCATTATTGTGAGTTCGACCAGAGACGCTGATTTGACATAAAAACAAGCCAGCTCGTTTTTTTTAAATTTTAATATATAATTTTGTTGTATATTAAAATTACTTATAAAAAAGTATTATGATTGCAATATGATTTTTCCCATGAACATTTTCAGTTCAATTTAAAACTTGTGTTTTTGCTATTTGTTTAATCCTATTAGAACTTATCATGTGTAGCACGGACTTCTATATGTCAGTCTGTGAGTAGTGAGTTAACATAAAACTCATTTTAACAGAGAACAAAATTATGACCATTATAAAAACTTTTTTTTCAAGTTCTAATAAAAAAATACTTTGATCATTCTAATGATTACCAACCATAATGATTATTATGAATTTTCTTTTTGTTAACTATTATTTATCTTTTATCACATCTGTATGAACACTCGTCGCAGAGCCCGGTAACATTCTCCAAACATGTAACAATGGCTTAAAGTTAGAAATTTTAGTTGATAACCATATAGCTTGACAGAGTGATTTCCCTTTACCAGGTTTGATGGCGTTGCGTTTCGTTTCATTTTTAGGGAAAGTTTCCGGAAGTTGTCGTCACGTGTGCTGCGGTCAGCTGATAGAACAAGATTTCTCTGTTTACAAACAAGAGGTAGGTAAAAGGAAAGTAAATAGTTCTGTAGGAATATAGATATGACAGGTCGCAAGTAACTTTCTCCTCATTTTGTTGTTGTTCTCCCACGTGTTTGTCATCGTCTGAACATAACAAATTATGTGAAGTGGTGTAATAACAAGGGCGTAAAGTGAACATTGGTCGTTTCGGTACCTAAAGACTCGGTAAGATACTTTGTATTGTTTTAAAAAGTTTAGCGTCTTATGAGCAGTTATTGTGATATGCATTTTATCTCCATCAATGAAATATATGCATGTGTGCTAGAGACGATATGTCGGTGTATAATGGTGGGTATCTGATGATTTAGAGTTTTCAGTGTTGACCAAACCGTGGCCCCTGTGGTGACGGGGAGGTAGAACTTAGGTTGTAGTCCATATGTTACACTCTTCAGACACCATAATGGCTTTAACTCGGAGAATGTTTAGTATACGCATGTGATACTGATGTCATCCTTGTAAAATCATAGCCGGCTCCTACCGACTCGGCTAGGGAGAATTTCTCTTTAGCTCATTCGGTAGAGCATAAGACAAGTAAACCAGAGGTACCAGGTTCGACTCCCAGTGGAGGCATTAAAACAGAAAAATAATAGACTCTGTTACATTGACCCCCAGGCAGGAACCCATGAGATACAGTTTGTATGACAAAATTACTCAGCGATAGACCTTACTTGCAAAGGACTCGCTTATAATGACCCTAAAAAACTTGAGACAGGTTATTTCCTGGAGGAGAGTATGTCATTATGTTCATTTTACAGAGTTGGGTTAGTCATGAAGCAAAGATGAAGCAGGGTTCATAGCACTGTTTCTTGTGGGACTCCTGACTCAGTAATGGCCTCTTCAGAGATTTCAGCTTCTGCATCTACCGACACCTTTGGAAAGGTTTTTAGCCATTTATGCAGTCTCAGGTCCTCTTATCCCATACGACTCTAGCTTGTAGAGAAGTCTGTCGTGGGGAACTGTGACAAAGGCCTCGGAGAAGTCAAGTATTGCAATGTCCACTTGTTTGCCACGGTCGAAAGGTCGATAGTTTTGTCCAGATGGTCCTATATATGTTTGCATATGATGTGTTCCAGGGTTTTACATGGCACTGATGTTAATGATACTGGACGATAATTTTCTGCTGAGTGTTTGTCTCCCTTTTGTAAGATGCAGGGAATGTTAGCCAGTCTTCAGGTAGCTCACCAGTCCTTATTCAGTGGACTTGAGGATTTGTGTCAGTGTGGGTGCTGTATAATCTGAACACTGTTTTAGAACACAAATAGAGGATCTGTCATAAGTTTCTATTCTTATTAGATTTATGATAAAGGTTTTGGATTTTTCGTGTTTTAGAGCCTCTGAAACACGAAAAATACAAACCTTGTATCATATATCTAATATGAAGGGAAACTTATGACAGATTATTTTTATGATACGATACAAAGTAAACTGTATAACTGTGATCTGAAACGAATATTTTGCACTTGGCCGTCTCTGAAACGATGAAAATTGTGTCCGCTTTACATTTGATGGGACGTCATATCGATTGTTCATATTCCATTGTGATGTCATTTCCAGAGTAATATTACACCCATATCATAAACATAATATATGTGATGGCTTTACGACACTGCATAACACAGTATTCATATGAAATAATGATAATCAGGAATATTATCTGGCCCTAACACTTTAGAAGGATTTAAGTTTCTCGTTCTTGCTCCAATATTTAGATTAGAAATTGAATGGTTTATGTATGTGTCTTTGGCGTGATGTTGTTACTGTTACAGGAAAGAGAATAGTGTGCTTTTGAACCCTCGATCTCCAGGTTCCTAGTCGAACGCTCTACCACTGAGCTAAAGGGAAATTCCCCCTAGCTCGAAGCTAGAAGGCGACCTTAAACCTATATACAATTGAACCCTGCAACACTACTCCCCCCTTTTTTAAAATGTGTTCGCCGTCGAACACCACAACCCAGGTTCTAACTCCCTGTCACCACAGAGAGGGCCACGGACACCCTTTGTAACAGGAAAGAGAATAGTGTGCTTCCACCAGGGATCGAACCCTCAATCTCCAGGTTCCTGGTCGGACGCTCTACCACTGGCCTAAAGGGAAATTCCCCCTAGCTGGAAGCTAGAAGGCGACCTTAATCCTATGTACAATTAAACCCTGCCACATTACCATGAGTGAAGACGAATGAGATGGAGGGTACTAATTATAATAACTGTGTATCACTCTTTTCATATTATATAAAGTTTGTGTAAAAAAAAATCAATTTAAATCATAGTTAAAGTGATCAATCATTGAAATTTAAAATGTATTTTATTTTGACAGATGACAAGTTTTTGTGATTTGAGAATTGACAGTGATTTCTATACAGAAGATACTATGTGATTGGGATGGTAGTTTCACACGGGGCAGGGCCCCCGGTCAGGGAGTCTCACACAGACGATCATAATAGCAGACTATACGAATCTCAACACAGAAAGTCCATCCAAGGGGTCATACTGAACCTTCAGAGGTCATACGATGTTGACCTTGTACAGGCCTCACTTCGAAAGTTACAGGTTCTTGCCCATAAACGTAAGTGATCACTGTTTGTTTTATATTATATTGATTTAAAAAAAGGCAATTAATGAATGTGTAATAATTAAGAGAAACAAAATGCACAGCCAGACCAGGATTTGAATTGGGGACCCTCTGATTCCTAGACAGATGCTCTACTAATTATATACATACGTGAGCTACATAGTTGCAGATGATCAACCAATGCCAGTCCAGTTCTTCTACATATGTAGTAATTCAAAATTATCTCTTAGCCCAAAATCAAAATATTTTCATTATCTCTTTTATCTGGGTAACCTTAAATAAATATGTGATAATAATATTATATGATAAATATTTCGTAAAAAAAGCATTCATATTAAATTAAAATTGAGACATAATCATTTTTAATTTATGGCTGCATATAGGGTCATTGTTGATACCTTTACTGTTTCGTTTTCAGGTGAAGTTCACCAATTTCTTGCAAATAAAGAAGTCCACCAGTGTATAATGACTGCTGTCTCTCACCTTGACCTTCACAAAAACATACAGAAGGTAAGTATAATGACTGCTGTCTCTCACCTTGACCTTCACAAGAACATACAGAAGGTATGTATAATGACTGCTGTCTCTCATCTTGACCTTCACAAGAACATACAGAAGGTATGTATAATGACTGCTGTGTCTCACCTTGACCTCCACAAGAATATACAGAAGGTAAGTATAATGACTGCTGTCTCTCACCTCGACCGTCACAAGAACATACAGAAGGTAAGTATAATGACTGCTGTGTCTCACCTTGACCTCCACAAGAATATACAGAAGGTAAGTATAATGACTGCTGTCTCTCACCTCGACCTTCACAAGAACATACAGAAGGTAAGTATAATGACTGCTGTCTCTCACCTAGACCTTCACAAGAACATACAGAAGGTAAGTATAATGACTGGTGTCTCTCACCTCGACCTTCACAAGAACATACAGAAGGTAAGTATAATGACTGGTGTCTCTCACCTCGCCCTTCACAAGAACATACAGATGGTAAGTATAATGACTGCTGTCTCTCACCTCGACCTTCAAAAGAACATACAGAAGGTAAGTATCATGACTGGTCTCTCTCACCTCGACCCTCACAAGAACATAGAGAAGGTAAGTATAATGACTGATGTCTCTCACCTCGACCTCCACAAGAACATACAGAAGGTAAGTATAATTACCTCTGTGTCTCACCTTGTCCTTCACAAGAACATACAGAAGGTAAGTATAATGACTGCTGCAGTAATAACTGTATTACATTATAAAATGTGTATGTGTCTGCATACAGTTTTGCTATAAATAGTGTGTGGGATGCGCACAGAAGTCACTCCCTGATATATAGATTTCATTTGGAGGATTACATGCCTCTGACAATAGTCACCTACATCTATGGCGTGTATTACTTAATTCACAGCCAGAATTAATAAAAAAGATGTTACTGAGCTGTTCCCCTATCAAAATCTTGTGGATCTGTCCATCCCATCTGTAGTCCACAATTTACCAAATTTCTCTCTGATAATGTCGCCGACACACCGCTAATTCAGATCATTGACACTTCCTGATCAATTTTAAGATAAATGTCTGGTTTTCAGCTGGGGTGCGAAGTTCTAGCAGACCTGGTGGAAAGAATAACAGATCTCTGTGCTACCTTCTCTCAGTCTACTACACTAGGGTAGGTAAACAAGGCAGTCAGCTGGGATCACCACACGAAGCCCTATATCATTGCTCTATTGACATATGACAAAGCATTGTATTATCATTTTTCTCCATGTTAACATTTAAGGATACTTATCCCACATCAATGTGGTTTTTGTATACACAGTTACCTTCCCCTAATTCTGTTCTGGTTTAAGAGTGATAGTATAATAATCCAGGGTTTGAATCCCACGAGAATAAGTCAAGCCCTGCTGAAATTTACATTCCGAACACTGATAAATATTCAAGGTAATAGGGTCAGATATGTTAAAGATCTTTAAATGACTTCCTCTGAATAACCAAAAGGACCAGGATGATGATATTTGGCTTGTCATATGCTTTGATGAAGAGCTATGAAGTTTGTTTAAATGAATGACCTTGACTTATATTCAAGGTCACGGGTAAAATGTGTATAAACCTTTAAATGACCTAATCTCAATAAACATTAGGTCTAGGGTGTTGATGTTTGGCAAGTTTAATGCTGAGATGAAGGGCTATAGTTTGTTCAAAGTAACTGTTTGGTTTTCAAGGTCAAAGAGGTCAAATGTGTTTAAATATTTTGACAAGTTCTTTTAAATGACTTACTGTCATAAATACTGATATTTTGCCTGTAGCTTTATTTTAGTCCACTTTTAAGGTTACATAATTATGATATTGATTACCAGATGAGTGATGCAGGCCCATTGGGCCTCTTGTTTAAATTTGAAATATTTCAAGTTAAAAAATAAGAGAACATGTTTCATATTTAGGACATGATTTCAATTTGATATTGTAAATGTTAAAAGTAAAAAATGTATGGCAGTCAACTTTTTGGCAGAACAGTGGAATATGTAGCTGTAGATCTAGTAAAAATGTCTTTTCCAGGCAACTCCTTGAGATTTTACATACAAACGCCTTCTCTGATGCAGAGCTGCACCTAAGTATCATGAGGATACTCGCCAGATTACTAGACAGAGGTAAGACATAACATAAAACTCTGTGAACCTCATGAATGTCTAAATCTGTGAACCCCATGAATGTCTAAATCTGTGAACCCTGTGAATGTCTAAATCTGTGAACCCCATTAATGTCAAAATCTGTGAACCCTATGAATGTCTAAATCTGCGGACCCAATAAATGTCTAAATCTGTGAACCCCATGAATGTCTAAATCTTCGAATCCCATGAATGTCTAAATCTGTGAACCTCAGGAATGCTTAAATCTGTGAACCCCATGAATGCTTAAATCTGTGAACCCATGGTAGGTGGCTCACTGCTGAGTCTACAAGGGACAGTGATTGCCAGTAATATACTTCAGTCACAATGTACTGATAGTACAGTCTGGAAGATTTCCACACTTTAATTGTTGATGATCTGTCGGTTAGTCCTGACTGGATGGGATAATAATAATAATCATAATTTATGTTTCTTATGTACAGCTTTATCACAACCTAGTTCGTAGGTCATCTCAAAGCGGTTCACAAATTATTATCCGTGCTGCCATTTCAATGCTCACGTACAGCTAGCATTCAACAATTCTAGCACTTCCCAACTACGTACTCATTTACAGCTGAGTAGACTGGAACAAGCAGAGTAAAGTATCCTGCTCAAAGATACAACACAGTGCCGTGACGTGACTCGAACCCGCAACCCTTTGCTCACGAGCCGGGCGTTCTACCACTAGACTACCGTACCTGCTTTATATAAATGAGTGTTTTTTCACTATTACAATTAAGTAATTTGATTCCATTGTATATAATGTTCTTGATGGTTTTGTGTAGAATGGAAGCTGATTCATGTGACAATGTCACTTGTGTTAAATTCTTGTCATGCTTTACTGTGAGAAAACAGTTTAGATGAAAACCAAGTTAAGTGAAGCAGTCGACTGGGCTTTTATTTCACTCCCAAAGACTGTGGCTAATCTGTCCCAAAACTTGTTACTGTCTAACATTTGTTGTAGAAGAGATCCGGAATCAGTTGATCATGGATGACGGGGTAACTGACATGGCTGACATTTTGTACAACACCATAGTAACATTCAATGACAATCGCTACATCCTGGTACCCACCTTTACTGCCCTGCGACATCTCCTAAGTGAAGGTAAGTGTCTGACAGAGAGCTTGAAGTACTGTGGTGAGAGAAGGTTTTGGTGTGACACGTACAGGCATATAATTTCATATATTACGTCCCGAAACAAAGTTAAGGCACTTGGTATTTTTGCCATGTTTCTTATCCCATACACTTTACTTAACATACATGTAATTAGAAAAATACAATCATGGTACTAGAGTTATAACCCTTGAGTCTGTTTCCATTCACATGTAGGGGTCTGACAGAGAAATAAGGTCATATCTTGGAAATGGTGGAATATTCACCATATATAGAGGATCTGTCATAAGTTTCCCTTCATATTAGATTTATGATAAAAGTTTTGGATTTTTCATATTTGCGAGCCTCTAAAATGATAAATAAATGAATGTATTTGACATAACGTGATATATATACAGTAAATATTACCTCTATATTCCTGTTTCATTTCAGATAATGATCTACAGGAAAGTTTTATGCAAGAAAAATGGGAATTGGTTATGCAATGTCTGACGACCTTCACCTCCAGCCCAGAGGTCACACAGGCAGTTTTGGAACTTTTAGGTGTCATAGCAGCAAATGGTACATGATGAAGTTTAATAAATATGGAAATAAATTGAAGTAATTGTGTTCGAATGTAAATGATTGGCTGATATGTATTCATTTATGTATGTTTTTGTTACAGAATCGTACAAAGGAGAACATTCTATATGTGCATCAAGCTATACTTAATGGAGTCATTATACTGCAGCAAAAAAATATGTATTACTACCTTTTTCAGTATTTTCGGAGTAATTCATACCACCAAATATATCTCACAAAGATGTTGACCCTTGAATAATGAGGAAATTCTCAATCTCATTAAAATCAAGTTTTTTGCAGAACTAATAAGTCTGCAATCTTAAAAGCTTTAAAATTAAATTGTGTAAAAACATGCAGTCTTGATCAGCTATTGACTCCAATTTGGTACAAATGCTCCTTATGCCGTCCAAGCCAAGGATTAGGTTGATTGGATGATCCATTCTGAATTGCTTCCCTGGCCTTCTGATTGACTGAAAATATTTTTCGATTTTTTTGTCTGGAACTTCTGCTATTAATGTGATCTGAAATCCAACATGGCTGCCCTGGCCTATGATTGACTAAGATATTTATGCCCCCCACAACAAAGTTAGGAGGTGGGGGGGGGGAGGGTTAAACTCGAATCAGTCCGTCTGTCTGTCCATCCGTCTGTTTGTCTGTCTGTAGATAAAATATTTTACCTCCTATTCCTCCTCAGTTTATGCATGGATTTGATGAAACTTTGCCCATGTTATTCCTCCAATGAACTTGTGTCTCTGCGAACGCCATGGTATGTTGTATGCATATATACATAAGTGTAGCATAGGCAGTTAATTATGCAGGCTACATTGTGACAAACGTCCAAGGTCATGAGGTCAAAGGTCACGGATGCATTGCGTTACTGAAATGGCTAATTATCACAGAAATGGTCGGCACTTTGTATACACATACCGTGCAGTATTAAAGGCACGTTGATGCCAGTTACGTTGGGACAAAATCCTGAGGTCATGGGGTCAACTTCATAGGCGATGGTTCTAGTTTCATCTTCTTCTTTAAATTACTATCGTTATTGAATACAAACTTAAAAGAAAATTGATGTAATCACAACATACTCAAGCATTACCATTAAGTAGGTTTTAAAGTTTATTTGGCTGACTAGTCTGTGTTAACTGTTAATGACTTTATAGCACAAGTTGATACAGTAAAATCCAGATTTTTTTTTTGATTTTTTGATTTCGTTGATTTCAATGGAATCTTCATCCATGCATTCATTGGTCCACAAAGTCATTACACCACAGGGGTTTTCTCCAGGTACTTCGGTTTCCTCCCACATTTAGACCCTCCCCACGTATGCTAACATCCAGGCCAACAAAAGTGATTAATATAAGTTGAAATAAATTGCAATTGTTTCATGACTATTGTAAAAGAAATAAACTTTAAAACAATATATAAAGTTTCTTTTTTGTTAAACGACAAATCTCTGACAGATAAAATGATGACCAAACATAATGATTTTTGACAGATCAACTGATGGACAGCCTTGTAGCGGAAAATATCCAGGAACTGGTGGTGGACCGGTGTGCCAGTATGAGGAGTTCTGGCAGCATGGCTTCCACCTGTTGTAGTCTGTTGTGTAGGCTGTGTGCATCTGGTCAGTATCTCCTAGAATAAAATATCTGGTCAGTATCTCCTAGAATATGTGGTCAGTATCCCCTGTACTATGTGATCATGAGTATCTCCTAGAGCGTGCGGTCAGTATCTCCTAGAGCGTGTGGCCAGTATCCCCTAGACTGTGTGGTGAGTATCCCCTAGACTGTGTGGTCAGTATCCCCTAGACTAGGGTCAGAATCCCTATACACTATATATGTGGTCAGTATCCCCTAGACGGTTTGGTCAGTATCCCCTAGAGCGTGTGAACAGTTATCTTCTAGAATGTGTGGTCAGTATCCCCTAGACTGTGTTGTCAGTATGTCTTAGACTTTGTGGTCAGTATCTCCTAGACTGTGTGGTCAGTATCTCCTAGACTGTGTGGTCAGTATTTCCTAGACTGTGAGGTCAGTATCTCTTAGACTGTGTGGTCAGTATGTCCTAGACTGTGTGGTCAGTATCCCCTAGACTGTGTGGTCAGTATGTCTTAGACTGTGTGGTCAGTATCTCCTAGACTGTGTGGTCAGTATGTCCTAGACTGTGTGATCAGTATCTCCTAGAGCGTGTGAACAGTATCTTCTAGAATGTGTGGTCAGTATCCCCTAGACTGTGTTGTCAGTATGTCTTAGACTTTGTGGTCAGTATCTCCTAGATTGTGTGGTCAGTATCTCCTAGACTGTGTGGTCAGTATCTCCTAGAGCATGTGGTCAGTATTTCCTAGACTGTGTGGTCAGTATTTCCTAGACTGTGTGGTCAGTATCTACTAGACTATGTGGTCAGTATCTCTTATACACTATGTGGTCAGTATCCCCTAGACTGTGTGGTCAGTATCTCCTAGACTGTGTGGTCAGTATCCCCTAGACAGTGAGGTCAGTATCTCATAGAGCGTGTGGTCAGTATCCCCTAGACTGTGTGGTCAGTATCTCCTAGACTGTGTGGTCAGTATCTC
>NW_018403755.1:722749-751088 GCF_002113885.1 Mizuhopecten yessoensis | reverse complement strand
TATCCCCTAGACTGTGTGGTCAGTATCTCCTAGACTGTGTGGTCAGTATCTCCTAGACTGTGTGGTCAGTAACCCCTAGACTGTGTGGTCAGTATCCCCTAGACTGTGTGGTCAGTAAACCCTAGACTGTGTGGTCAGTATGTCCTAGACTGTGTGGTCAGTATCTCCTAGAGTGTGTGAACAGTATCTTCTAGACTGTGTGGTCAGTATCCCCTATACTGTGTGGTCAGTATCTCCTAGACTGTGTGGTCAGTATGTCTTAGACTGTGAGGTCAGTATCTCCTAGACTGTGTGGTCAGTATGTCATAGACTGTGTGGTCAGTATCTCCTAGAGCATGTGGTCAGTACCTTCAAACTGTGTGGTCAGTATCTTCTGGACTGTGTGGTCAGTATTACCTAGACTCTGTGGTCAGTATCTCCTAGAGCGTGCAGTCAGTATCCCCTAGACTGTGTGGTCAGTATGTCCTAGACTGTGTGGTCAGTATGTCCTAGACTGTGTTGTCAGTATCTCCTAGACTGTGTGGTCAGTATCTTCTGGACTGTGTGGTCAGTATTTCCTAGACTCTGTGGTCAGTATCTCATAGAGTGTGTGGTCAGTATCACCTAGACTGTGTGGTGAGTATCCCCTAGACTGGGTGGTCAGTATGTCTTAGACTGCGTGGTCAGTATTCCCTAGACTGTGTGGTCAGTATCTTCTGGACTGTGTGGTCAGTATTTCCTAGACTGTGAGGTCAGTATCTCTTAGACTGTGTGGTCAGTATGTCCTAGACTGTGTGGTCAGTATTTCCTAGACTGTGAGGTCAGGATCTCTTAGACTGTGTGGTCAGTATGTCCTAGACTGTGTGGTCAGTATCACCTAGACTGTGTGGTGAGTATACCCTAGACTGTGTGGTCAGTATGTCTTAGACTGCGTGGTCAGTATCCCCTAGACTGTGTGGTCAGTATCTTCTGGACTGTGTTGTCAGTATTTCCTAGACTCTGTGGTCAGTATCTCATAGAGCGTGTGGTCAGTATCCCCTAGACTGTGTGGTCAGTATGTCCTAGACTGTGTGGTCAGTATGTCCTAGACTGTGTTGTCAGTATCTCGTAGACTGTGTGGTCAGTATAACATAGCAATGGTTAGATTTCACAGTTTATATATAAATTCTTGTTGCACAAAAAAAGTCAAATTACCATGTAGAAACCATATCACAGACTTTATTGTCTTTGTCTGTAGCTGGTCATCAGTATATTATCCTCATTTTCTTGGCTTGGTATATTGTCATATTTGAAAGAACACAATGAGACAAAATTTCAAATTAGACATAATCAAAGAAAATTGTTCTGTTTTATTTAAGATTCTGTGAAGGAGTTTGTGACAGCAGAGAACTTCCTGAGGACGACCCTCGTCCCGCTAATGTATGAACAGAGGTCAAACGTAGCTGTCCAGCATCATGGTCTCATCCTCCTCTGTCTACTGTGTAAGTCTCATCCTCCTCTGTCTACTGTGTAAGTCTCATTCTCCTCTGTCTACTGTGTAAGTAACGGCTGGATTTCTTAATACACAATTAGGGTCATAAACAAAAGGTTTTCATGGTTACTTATATGGTTAGGTGCAGTGATTGACCACAAACTTGTCCCAATTTGTTTAAGGCCCATGCAACACAAGGTCAAGGTCCTATTTATTGGGTCTCTTGTCACCCTCTCATATCAACATTTTGTTTCAGTGTTTTATTCCTGTTTTGCAGATTTATAATAATACGATCCTTGATGTTACAGTGAAATACAACTTTTCTCAGAATGATGAACAAAATTCCCTAGATCTTGGTCCTCTGTATGATTGGTGTGACCTCGTCAACATAGCCATGTCCAAACACCTTGATAACATTGATGTTCAGGTGGGTTGTTTTGTAAACTATAATTGAAGAAAATACTGATTGCTTATTTGAGACACAAAGCAACAGTTAACATTTAAGAAATGTACACTGACAACGGGTATAATTTGGTCAAGCACTGAACATTTTACACAACCCATGTTGTAGCAATTAGTTCTACTATCTCACCCACTGATAACTGATACTTCAAACATTTTACAAATATTTGTTTTGGTATACTGGGTGCCTTAAATCACTTTTTTAAATTTGATTTATGTCATTTGACCTGTGCATGTTTATATTAATTGTATGATCTTTCTGTGAGACCTCTGCCAATTCAATTTAAATCAATTTATAACCTATGGAGTCAAGTTTCAACCTGGTTTAAGACCTCTGGGACTTTATCTATGACAATCTGAATCAACTGTTTCTACAATGTATTTGAGTTTAAATCATTTTTTAATTTGATGTATGACATTTGATCTTTGACAATCTGATTCATGTTTGTATTTGATTTGTGACCTTTAACCTATGACAACCTGAATCATGTATTATATGATTTGTGCCTTGTGACCTATGACAACCTGAATCATGTATTATATGATGTGACTTGTGACCTAGCTATGACAACCTGAGTCATGTTTATAGTTGATTTGTGACCTATGACAACCTGAATCATGTATTATATGATTTGTGACTTGTGACCTATGACAACCTGAATCATGTTTATATTTGATTTGTGACCTATGACAACCTGAATCATGTTTATATTTGATTTGTGACCTATTATGACCTATGACAATCTGAATCAATAATGAGATGTGATGACACATGGGATATTAACAGATTTGTAGTTGTCGGGCTATATCAGCTCTGATGGAGTACAGACCGGAGGCGCGTCGCTGGATAGGGCTGGATGTCGTGGACGGCCAGAATCAGTATGTTGTATTTATTGATCGATTGAATTGAGACACAAGAAGCTAATTTGGTCAAAAGTGATGATGAAGACTGAAGTAATTAATGACAAATATGTTTGTGCTGCTGTGGCAGAAGTTTCTATACAAAAACTACATCATGTTTAGAATTGTTTTAAGATTTTAAAGAAGTTGATAAATAGTTCATATACGTATATTTTGTTCATATAACAAATCTGATATTTAGACTTTGACTGTACAGCATTTGGACAAAGTAGCACTGAGTATTCTTCAAGATGTAGATGAATCCTATTTTGTACTTCATCCTTTGTATTTGTAGATTGCCGATCCACACACTTTGTCTGGGTGCCATTTTGATGTTCCGTCAAAAAAGTGAGGTGTTTGTTGCCGCTTGTGAGGCCATATATTGGCTAGCAGCTGACAATGGTACGAAGTGACGTAGCAACCAAAATGGTTGTTACAAAGTGACATAGCAACCAACGTGGTTGTTACAAAGTGACGTAGCAACCAAAATGATTGTTACAAAGTGAGGTAGCAACCATAATGGTTGTTACAAAGTGACGTAGCAACCAATTCAACACGTTGGTCATTGACTTTCAGTAACATAACCATTAAGTTTAATTTATTTGAGTATGAACTATTTTCTCATGGCTTCCAAACATTAGTCAAAACATCCATGGTATATGTACCTAGATCTATTACATAATACCATACATCTCATCATTTTCATTAGGTATTACTTAGTGTGTCTATATCAGCAGTAGATCTAGACGGGTTTCTGCTGTATTTTTAGCCAGTACCATCAGCCATATCCGTGGTCCGTCGCCTGTTCATCCTTAAACAATCCTTTAGCTTACTAGTCCTATTTCTCAGAAAGTACTGAAAGAATTTTTTCTCAAACTCCACATGTATGTTTCCCATGGTCCCTTGTTTTTCATATGGAATTGGCTGACAGGTGGCTATCATGAAATCAAAGTTGTAGGTCCTTTTTGGATATGTTGTTTCCATTTAATGTATATTTACATTTAATCTGCATTGCCAAAATGTGCCACTATATAACACTACAAAGGCCAGTTCCGTGTTATGAGACCATAATCTCTTGAACAAACACTGTAAAATTTGAAATCAAAAGTGCATTGTGAAGTTAGAAATGAACATTAAAAAAAGGGAAAATGTAAATATAAGCATGGAACAGAATGATGTTTAATGCTAAATAGTTTTGGTCACATCATAAAAATGATATACAAAAATGTTTGTTTCCATTTGTGAGGAACCTTTTCCTAAACTCAAAGTTAAAATAAATAACCCAATGGACTTGTTTCATTATTTAATGTGTAAACATAACTGAACATTTTATCAATAATATAGCTGACTTTTAGTTCTTATTAAGATAACCTACCTAGAAGACTTCAAACTTAGAAGTTAACCGACATGTTTGTAGCTAGTATACATCTCAGATGAATTTAAAACCCAGGGGAAAACCTTTGTTGAATCTGATGACCTTGACCCCTACAGAGACCCTGAGTGGCCAGTTGATGGAGAGGAACTGTCATGTAGCTATCATTGACGGCCTCACTGTACACCTGAGTGAGCCATGGGCTGTGGAGGCGGGCTGTAAGGCCATCAGAGGACTCTGTATCTTCCAGTAGGTATACCTGTTACTATTGGTAAATAATAACTAGTATAAATACTGCTATCTTAGCTTGTGCGATGAACACTGAATATTAATTCCCGCATATTTAGCCAGCCTTTGATGTCATTTGATTGTCCATTATGTATTATGTCATTCAAGCAAACCTTGTAATTACTCTCACCAGGTTAGGCACTGTATTTTTTTACCTGTACCTGCCATTTTGTATTTAAATTTGTTCTGATGATGACACGCCTCATGTGTCGAAACTAGTCAGTGTAAACTTGGATTAAAGCCGTTATATCCAGTAGACATTGTCATGGCCATCCTTTCCTTTTGATTACACTTATATACAAAGTTTGTTTTGAACACAAGCAGTAATTAAAAACATTTTTGCAAGCTTATGAAAATGTTTGTTTCCTCTGTCAGACAAAGAGTATGACTGATCAGTGTCTTAGCTCTATACTGCTGAAAACAGCTCCGTAATATAAGCCACAATCAGCTTATTCAGTAAAGTCAGCTGTCAGAATAATATTGTCCAAATCACACTCTAATACTGCAGGCAGTAAAAGGGGCTGGGGGCTATTAAAGTTGTTAAAGCAAGTGACCTTGACATATCTTCAACGTAACCAGGGTCAAGTATTTTTAAATCTTTTGACGTCTTCTTTTAACTTCCAGGAGCCTTAGGGTCGATGTTTTAATGACCAGTTATTAGGTGGGATGGGCAATTGTCAAATATGATATAGACATTGATCTTCATTGAAAGTCACAGTAGTCAAATAAGGCAGGTAAGAATTCTAAGTCACTTGATCTGAAGGACAGATATATACAAAATCAAGAGGAAATAATATACATTGGAGATTAATGAATGTTTTCATTCACACAGTGAGGCATACAAACATGTTGTCATTAGAGACGGCATACAGGCTCTTATCACCAAGGCGATGAACAAGTTCCCCGAGAACCCTGAGATACAGATCGAGGTCATCAGCATGCTTGCTTGTCTGGGAGATGTAGGTCAGTACAAAATTCATGTCAGATGATGTAATGTTTGCAGATAGGGATCATCTCGGTGAAATGTTTAATGAACGCAATCAAACCTATAAATTAAGATATACAAAAATGTATGTAACAAGTCTAGGATGAACAGTTTGGGTCTTTACAGATCTAGAGAGATTTGAAGAGCATAGAAAATAACGCAAGGAAAATTCAACCACCTGGTAGTTGCAATAAAAAGTTGGCAGCTGGGCCATTGTGACTGATCGAGGTTTTGATGTTTCAAATGATTTCTTCATATCAGATATTAAAACCCTTTCGCCACTGTAGACCATTATGGACTCATTCAGATAAATGCATGGTAGAGTCTACTAAAGTTACATTGTGGTGAAAGGTTTAATCTATCTGCTGAAAAATGTAGAAAAATAAATGACGGCAGGTGCTGTTCTGAGGTGTTGTTGATTTGTCACCATCAGATAAGTTACACTTTAATTTTTACCAGTGTCATGGTTCTTGATTTCATTGCAGTTGATGATGGTAAAAAATGTCTTTGAAGAATTTGGGATAAAAAATTGAATCAATATGTTACAAAGTTATTGTATCACATTTCAGATGTGGTACGATATCAGTGCTTTATTGACGGGATTCACTCTAAGATCCTGACCAATCTCGACTCGTTTAAGGACAATGAGATTTTACAGGAGGCCAGTCTGGAGTGTCTAAGTGTGTTGTCCACTGTAGTACGATATCAGTGCTTTATTGACGGGATTCACTCTAAGATCCTGACCAATCTCGACTCATTTAAGGACAATGAGATTTTACAGGAGGCCAGTCTGGAGTGTATCAGTGTGTTGTCCACTGTAGGTAGGTATACTGATGGTCTAAGGACAATGAGATTTTACAGGAGGCCAGTCTGGAGTGTCTAAGTGTGTTGTCCACTGTAGTACGATATCAGTGCTTTATTGACGGGATTCACTCTAAGATCCTGACCAATCTCGACTCGTTTAAGGACAATGAGATTGTACAGGAGGCCAGTCTGGAGTGTCTCAGTGTGTTGTCCACTGTAGGTAGGTTAACTGACGATTTAAGGACAATGAGATTTTACAGGAGGCCAGTCTGGAGTGTCTCAGTGTGTTGTCCACTGTAGGTAGGTATACTGACGGTTTAAGGACAATGAGATTTTACAGGAGGCCAGTCTGGAGTGTCTCAGTGTGTTGTCCACTGTAGGTAGGTATACTGACGGTTTAAGGACAATGAGATTTTACAGGAGGCCAGTCTGGAGTGTCTCAGTGTGTTGTCCACTGTAGGTAGGTATACTGACGGTTTAAGGACAATGAGATTTTACAGGAGGCCAGTCTGGAGTGTCTCAGTGTGTTGTCCACTGTAGGTAGGTATACTGACGGTTTAAGGACAATGAGATTTTACAGGAGGCCAGTCTGGAGTGTCTCAGTGTGTTGTCCACTGTAGGTAGGTATACTGACGGTTTAAGGACAATGAGATTTTACAGGAGGCCAGTCTGGAGTGTCTCAGTGTGTTGTCCACTGTAGGTAGGTATACTGACGGTTTAAGGACAATGAGATTTTACAGGAGGCCAGTCTGGAGTGTCTCAGTGTGTTGTCCACTGTAGGTAGGTATACTGACGGTTTAAGGACAATGAGATTTTACAGGAGGCCAGTCTGGAGTGTCTCAGTGTGTTGTCCACTGTAGGTAGGTATACTGACGGTTTAAGGACAATGAGATTTTACAGGAGGCCAGTCTGGAGTGTCTCAGTGTGTTGTCCACTGTAGGTAGGTATACTGACGGTTTAAGGACAATGAGATTTTACAGGAGGCCAGTCTGGAGTGTCTCAGTGTGTTGTCCACTGTAGGTAGGTATACTGACGGTTTAAGGACAATGAGATTTTACAGGAGGCCAGTCTGGAGTGTCTCAGTGTGTTGTCCACTGTAGGTAGGTATACTGACGGTTTAAGGACAATGAGATTTTACAGGAGGCCAGTCTGGAGTGTCTCAGTGTGTTGTCCACTGTAGGTAGGTATACTGACGGTTTAAGGACAATGAGATTTTACAGGAGGCCAGTCTGGAGTGTCTCAGTGTGTTGTCCACTGTAGGTAGGTATACTGACGGTTTAAGGACAATGAGATTTTACAGGAGGCCAGTCTGGAGTGTCTCAGTGTGTTGTCCACTGTAGGTAGGTATACTGACGGTTTAAGGACAATGAGATTTTACAGGAGGCCAGTCTGGAGTGTCTCAGTGTGTTGTCCACTGTAGGTAGGTATACTGACGGTTTAAGGACAATGAGATTTTACAGGAGGCCAGTCTGGAGTGTCTCAGTGTGTTGTCCACTGTAGGTAGGTATACTGACGGTTTAAGGACAATGAGATTTTACAGGAGGCCAGTCTGGAGTGTCTCAGTGTGTTGTCCACTGTAGGTAGGTATACTGACGGTTTAAGGACAATGAGATTTTACAGGAGGCCAGTCTGGAGTGTCTCAGTGTGTTGTCCACTGTAGGTAGGTATACTGACGGTCTAAGGACAATGAGATTTTACAGGAGGCCAGTCTGGAGTGTCTCAGTGTGTTGTCCACTGTAGGTAGGTATACTGACGGTTTAAGGACAATGAGATTTTACAGGAGGCCAGCCTGCGTGTGTGTATGCAGGAGTCAGGGTATGCTGGTGTGCTTGCCTCCTTGTGATAGCGTGGATTTGATGCCCACTTTATAGTTCTGACCTCAATTCTACACCCAGAATACCAATATCCAACAATGCAAATACAACAATAAATATACTGAATTACACAAAGGCCAATGGAAAGAGCAGAAAACTGTACAGTTAACCTGAGGAGTACCTCAGATTTTAAAATCCACGGAAGGCCTTCAGAGCGACCTTGTACAACATTTCCTAGTTTTTTTTGAGGTGGTGTAATTTGCTGTAGATTTTTGGGGTGGTTTTATTTGCTGTCAAAAGATTGCCAGTCTGGCAAACAAGGTTCTTGACATGAATTCAGTTGTGATAAAATACTGTCATCTGATTGTGACGTCATAACAGTACAGGTCACGGAGTGCACCTAAGTGGGATACATGAATACCACTCTATAACCACATATATGGGGCTCGTGTATCTTTTATACACAGAGATAAAATACTGTTTTTTATACTTACCTAGATATACATGCTATATGCTATAATTTACCAGGGAGTAATTTGGAGCTGCTAAACATAGTTGACACGGCAACACACGTGATGGAGGTTCTTGAGAACTACAGGGAATCTGTGTGTAAGTATGTCAGTAATATATTTAGTCCATTCATGTCAACTTTCTGAACATGTATTTCATCTAATGTGAAAGTTTACTATTATCTAAATTCTGATGCAATGTACATATAATTGACTATATATGTGTCACCCTTGTAACATACTAGCTGCTTCCTACCAACTTGGCTAGGGAGAATTTTTTTCTTTAGGTTATTCTGGATAGTAAGCCCAGGTTCGACTCCAAGCGGATGCCTTGAAAAAAATAGTAACCTGTGTTAAATTAGCTCCCAGGTAGGGAACCGGGTAATGTTAACATATTTACTCAGCGATACATTCACAGGAATCGCTATGACCCTTGGAAAACTTGAGAAGAGTTCTTTGTGGGGGGGGATGTCACCTTAGTAAAATGCTAGCCGCTTCTTACCAACTCGGCTAGGGAGAATTTCTCTTTAGGTTATTGGTAGAGCATAAGACTCTTAGGGTTAGGGTTAGGGTTAAGGTTAGGCATTGACATATTAATGACCTCTGTTACATATATGATAGATAGTACAGTGTATTGTATGCTTTATATTGTAGATGTAATAGATTGATATGTAACTAATTGCTTATTTGATAGATTTCTTGTGCGATAGATTTTATACATAATAAATTTCCCATGTGATGGATTGTATAATATGAAAGGAAGAAGATTCTTCAGTTCGCTATGAATCATAAAGGCCAAGTGTGTTTTGAACACAAACACGAATTAAAAACTTATTTTGCAAGCTTTCGGAAATTCTGTTTCCTTTGTCAAGCAATGAGTTTAAAGGACGAGTTTCTTGGCTCTTAACCGCTGAAAACAACTCACTTCTGTTTTAAAGCCGCAGCGTGCTGAATCAGTAAAGTCAGCTGCAAAAATTGCAGACATCTTGCCCAATAGCACTCTGTAGTAGGGCTGCAACAATATGATGTGTGACGATATATCACGATGTTTTGAATACGGTATGATACATAATATTTTGTGGGAGGTTACGATGCACCTACAATATTTTCTAGATTTTGTTGTTTCTGAATTTGGTCTTATCATAAAACTCCTATCGGTTCCAACATGGTGAGTGAGAGCTCCAGCTCGGCATGCACGTAGAAAGACGTAAATTGTGTGAAACTTTAATTAAAAGGCATGTCCATTTTGGACCAATTCTATGTCCTGTTGTAATATTGCCATTAAAAATTTGCAACATTCTCTTGGCTTCTGCTGTTACTACATTGTATATATATCTTGACCACAATATCGTGATAGGTATCGTATCGTGACCACAATATCGTGATACGTATCGTATCGTGACCACAATATCGTGATATGTATCGTATCATGACCACAATATCGTGATACGTATTGTAACGTGACCACAATATCGTGATACGTATTGTGTCGTGACCACAATATCGTGATACGTATTGTGTCGTGACCACAATATCGTGATACGTATTGTATCGTGCCCACAATATCGTGATATGTATCGTATCATTACCACAATATCGTGATATGTATTGTATCGTGTCCACAATATCGTGATACGTATTGTATCGTGCCCACAATATCGTGATACGTATTGTATCGTGACCACAATATCGTGATACGTATTGTGACCACAATATTGGGATATGTATCGTATCGTGACCACAATAGCATGATATGTATCGTATCGTTGTGTTATTAAAGTATCAATACATAGCCATACTCTGTATAATATGTAATTAAACAAATATGTAACATGTATATTGAATAATGAAGGCCCATTTTCTTAACTGAAGTGTTTTGAGGTTAATTAGAAATCACAGTAAAATAAAGTGTTAATGAAGACATGTGTTTGTATTTATTTCAGACATCCAAAGGAAGGGGTTGATCTTGTTACAGGTTCTGGCATCTGACAAGTTGTACAAAGATAGAAGTCTTCACAATAAACTCGCCGAAGTTATCAGCATAGCAATGAGGACACATAGCAACAACCTTGGAGTTGTGAAAGAGGTCAGATCAAGGTCAAAATAATCTAAAAGTTACAACAATAAAACTCTCGCATGCACATAATGGCAAGTAATCAGGCTAGGTTTGATCACCAATATCTGTGCATATTTATTAGGGCTACTTGATTCTGATGGGTGAATTGTTTTCAGTACATGTACCATAGGTAATTGGCCTAAAACGATTCCATTTCAGTCACATTAGGTATACACAGATTCATAATGGCTTGTCTCACGCTAAGTGTGGTTGCCAATGTGATGTATGCAGATTATTCCTAATTATAGGGGCTACTTAAGTCTGATTTGTTTCTTGGTTTCCATTCAATAACTGCTCTAAAATCAGTCCAACTTCAACCAAAGATAATTTGCAGATTCATATTCTATAATGCAAAAAACTACTGGAAAGTCGTACACTAAATAAGTCTACACCAAATATCAACCATTGACTAAGCTGTAACATTGTCCCTAAGGAAGGAACTATTAATTCTACACCAAATCTCAACCATTGACTGAAGCTATAACATCGTCCCTAAGAAAGGGAATATAATTCTACATGCTAGCTTATTTAGTAATTAACTCAGAATTACCAGCACACAGGATTGATACATTAATTTACCTACTTCTGTAAAATCATCAAGTAATTGAACATGTTGACTTTATTCCTTTTCTCAAGATACAGTTTCATTCATGCAAAGCACTTTCAGAATTGAGATATTTTTTATAGTCAATGTATTGTCTTTTACATACTCTAAACATCCTCTATTTCGATAGACTTGTGTAGCCATACAGATCCTGTATTCTATAACATGCATCTTCTATTCTGTCTTTGCGTATTGCAGAGTTATCTTCTCTTGAGAGCAGGTATTGATTGTTACGTCATTGGTTTGTGAGAGTAATGTCATAATTTTTTGAGAAAACAGCGTAATTTTCCCACACAAACCAATGACTTAACAATCAATCCCTGCTCACAAGAGAAGATAACTCTACAATACGCAAAGACGGAATTGTGACAAGCTTGTGTAGCCATACAGATCCTGTACTCTGTACTCTAAACATCCTCAATAACGAGAGGCTTGTGTAGCCATGCAGAGCCTGTACTATGTACTCTAAACATCCCCTATTACAATAGGCTTGTGTAGCCATGAATATCCTGTACTCTGTACTCTCAACATCCTCAATAACGATAGGCTTGTGTAGCCATGCATATCCTCAATAACGATAGGCTTGTGTAGCCATGCAGAGCCTGTACTATGTACTCTAAACATCCTCTAATACAATAGGCTTGTGTAGCCATGCATATCCTGGACTCTGTACTCTAAACATCCTCTATTAAAATAGGCTTGTGTAGCCATGCATATCCTCAATAACGATAGGCTTTTGTAGCCATGCATATCCTGTACGCTGTACTCTAAACATCCTCAATAACGAGAGGCTTGTGTAGCCATGCAGATCCTGTCCTCTGTACTCTCAACATCCTCTATTACAATAGGATTGTGGTGGTGCCATGGAGATCCTGTACTCTGTACTCTGAACATCCTCTATTACAATAGGATTGTGGTGGTGCCATGGAGATCCTGTACTCTGTACTCTGAACATCCTCTATTACAATAGGATTGTGGTGGTGCCATGGAGATCCTGTACTCTGTACTCTAAACATCCCCTATTACAATAGGCTTGTGTAGCCCTGCATATCCTGTACTCTGTACTCTAAACATCCTCAATAACGATAGGCTTGTGTAGCCATGCAGATCCTGTACTATGTACTCTAAACATCCTCTATTACAATAGGCTTGTGTAGCCATGCAGATCCTGTCTGAGGGCGGGGGACGTTGGATGAGTGACAGTTTTATCAAGGAAGGGTGCCATGAAATTCTCTTCAGTCTTCTTCAGCGCCATAACTCAGACCCTCGTAAGTAACAAGCCGTTAAAGTCCTATTCAGGTTATAACTCAGACCCTCGTTAGTAACAAGCTGTTAAAGTCCTCTTCAGTGCCATAACTCAGACCCTTGTAAGTAACAAGCTGTTAAAGTCCTCTTCAGCGCCATAACTTAGACCCTCGTAAGTAACAAGCTGTTAAAGTCATCTTCAGCGCCATAACTATGACCCTCGTAAGTAACAATCTGTTAAAGTCATCTTCAGCGCCATAATTCAGACCCTTGTAAGTAATTAAGTCTTCTTCAGTGCCATAACTCAGACCCTCGTAAGTAACAAGCTGTTAAAGTCATCTTCAGTCCCATAACTCAGACCCTCGTAAGTATCAAGCTGTTAAAGTCATCTTCAGCGAAGTAACAAGCTGTGAAAGTCCTCATCAGTGCCATAACTCAGACCCTCGTATGTAACAAGCTGTTAAAGTCATCTTCAGTCCCATAACTCAATCTGTTAAAGTCATCTTCAGCGCCCTAACTATGACCCTCGTAAGTAACAATCTTTTAAAGTCATCTTCAGCGCCATAATTGAGACCCTTGTAAGTAATTAAGTCTGCTTCAGTGCCATAACTCAGACCCTTGTAAGTAACAAGCTGTTAAAGTCATCTTCAGAGACATAACTCAGACCCTTGTAAGTAACAAGCTGTTAAAGTCCTCTTCAGCGCCATAACTCAGACCCTCGAAAGTAACAAGCTGTTAAAGTCATCTTCAGTGCCATAACTCAGCCCCTCGTAAGTAACAAGCTGTTAAAGTCATTTTCAGCGCCATAACTCAGACCCTCGTAAGTAACAAGTAGTTAAAGTCATCTTCAGTGCCATAACTCAGCCCCTCGTAAGTAACAAGCTGTTAAAGTCATTTTCAGTACCATAACTCAGACCCTTGTAAGTAACAAGCTGTTAAAGTCATCTTCAGCGCCATAACTCTGAACCTCGTAAGTAACAAGCTGTTAAAGTCATTTTCAGCGCCATAACTCAGACCCTCGTAAGTAACAATCTGTTTAAGTCATCTTCAGTGCCATAACTCAGACCCTCGAAAGAAACAAGCTGTTAAAGTCCTCTTTAGCGCCATAACTATGACCCTCGTAAGAAACAAGCTGTTAAAGTCCTTTTCAGCGCCATAACTCAGACCCTCATAAGTAACAAGCTGTTAAAGTCATCTTCAGTGCCATAACTCAGTCCCTCGAAAGTAACAAGCTGTTAAAGTCCTCTTTAGCGCCATAACTATGACCCTCGTAAGTAACAAGCTGTTAAAGTCCTTTTCAGCGCCATAACTCAGACCCTCATAAGTAACAAGCTGTTAAAGTCCTCTTCAGTGCCATAGCTCATACCCTCGTAAGTAACAAGCTGTTAAAGTCCTCTGCAGTGCCATAACTCAGACCCTCGAAAGTAACAAGCTGTTAAAGTCATCTTCAGCACCATTACTCAGACCCTCGTAAGTAACAAGCTGTTAAAGTCATCTTCAATGCCATAACTCAGACCCTCGTAAGTAACAAGCTGTGAAAGTCCTCATCAGTGCCATAACTCAGACCCTCGTAAGTAACAAGCTGTTAAAGTCCTTTTCAGCGCCATAACTCAGACCCTCATAAGTAACAAGCTGTTAAAGTCCTCTTCAGTGCCATAACTTAGACCCTTGTAAGTAACAAGCTGTTTAAGTCATCTTCAGCGCCATTATTCAGACCCTCGTAAGTAACAAGCTGTTAAAGTCCTCTGCAGTGCCATAACTCAGACCCTCGCAAGTAACAAGCTGTTAAAGTCATCTTCAGTGCCATAACTCAGACCCTCTTAAGTAACAAGCTGTTTAAGTCATCTTCAGTGTCATAACTCAGACCCTTGAAAGTAACAAGCTGTTAAAGTCCTCTTTAGCGCCATAACTCAGACCCTCGTAAGTAACAAGCTGTTAAAGTCATCTTCAGCCCCATTACTCAGACCCTCGTAAGTAACAAGCTGTTTAAGTCATCTTCAGTGTCATAACTCAGACCCTCGAAAGTAACAAGCTGTTAAAGTCCTCTTTAGCGCCATAACTCAGACCCTCGTAAGTAACAAGCTGTTTAAGTCTTCTTCAGTGCCATAACTCAGACCCTCATAAGTAACAAGCTGTTAAAGTCATCTACAGCGCCATAACTCAGACCCTCGTAAGTTACAAGCTGTTAAAGTCATCTTCAGTGCCATAACTCAGACCCTCTTAAGTAACAAGCTGTTTAAGTCATCTTCAGTGCCATAACTCAGACCCTCTTAAGTAACAAGCTGTTTAAGTCATCTTCAGTGTCATAACTCAGACCCTCGAAAGTAACAAGCTGTTAAAGTCCTCTTTAGCGCCATAACTCAGACCCTCGTAAGTTACAAGCTGTTAAAGTCATCTTCACTCAGACCCTTGTAAGTAACAAGCTGTTACAGTCATCTTCAGTCCCATAACTCAGACCCTCGTAAGTAGCAAGCTGTTAAAGTCCTCTTCAGTGCCATAACTCAGACCCTTGTAAGTAACAAGCTGTTAAAGTCATCTTCAGTCCCATAACTCAGACCCTCGTAAGTAACAAGCTGTTAAAGTCCTCTTCAGTGCCATAACTCAGACCCTCGTAAGTAACAAGTTGTTAAAGTCATCTACAGCGCCATAACTCAGACCCTCGTAAGTAACAAGCTGTAAAAGTCCTCTTCAGCACCATAACTCAAACCCACGTAAGTAACAAGCTGTTAAAGTCATCTACAGCTCCATAACTCAGACCCTCGTAAGTAACAAGCTGTTAAAGTCATCTTCAGTGCCATAACTCAGACCCTCATAAGTTACAAGCTGTTTAAGTCCTCTTCAGTGCCATAACTCAGACCCTCGTAAGTAACAAGGTGTTAAAGTCATCTTCAGCGCCATAACTATGAACCTCGTAAGTAACAAGGTTTTAAAGTCCTCTTCAGTGCCATCACTCAGACCCTCGTAAGTAACAAGGTGTTAAAGTCATCTTCAGCGCCATAATTCAGACCCTCGTAAGTAACATGCTGTTAAAGTCATCTTCAGCACCATTATTCAGACCCTCGTAAGTAACATGCTGTTAAAGTCATCTTCAGCTCCATAACTCAGACCCTCGAAAGTAACAAGCTGTTAAAGTCATTTTCAGTGCCATAACTCAGACCCTCGTAAGTAACAAACTGTTAAAGTCCTCTTCAGCGCCATAACTTAGACCCTCGTAAGTAACAAGCTGTTAAAGTCCTCTTCAGTGCCATAACTCAGACCCTCGAAAGTAACAAGCTGTTAAAGTCATCTTCCGTGCCATAACTATGACCCTCGTAAGTAACAAGCTGTTAAAGTCATCTACAACGCCATAACTCAGACCCTCGTAAGTAACAAGCTGTTAAAGTCATCTTCAGTGCCATAACTATGACCCTCGTAAGTAACAAGCTGTTAAAGTTGTCTTCAGCGCCATAACTATGACCCTGGTAATTTAACATTCATGTGTAAGAAGTCTGCAGAACCATAACACAGACCCGGGTTAGTCACTTTTTCTTTAGCTCACCTGGCTCTGAAGGTTCCTTTGAATGATTTATAGTCATAAATACTAATGTTTTGCATGTACTTTTATTTTAGTGTACTTTTAAGGCTTCAAGTTTGAGACTAATACCAGATGACCGATGCAGGACCATTGTGTCTCTTGTAATGTCATTATTTCTGTATATCTTAACCAAATTATAGACCCAACCTAATTATCGACCCCAACTTATATCAGTGCATTTATAAACAACCTTTGTTTACTGTTACAGAGGTCCATGATCTTGCCAGTGAGTGTCTGTACGTCCTCGGGCTGGAGCAGGTTCTACGCTCTAAGATGTTGTTATCTGCATGTAATACTGGAAATCTACCTGTATGTATAAACTTACCTGTATGTATTGACTTACCTGTATGTATTGACTTACCTGTATGTATTGATTTACCTGTATGTATTGACTTATCTGTATGTATTAACTTACCTGTATTTATTGACTTACTTGTGTGTATTGACTTACCTGTATGTATTGACTTACTTGTATGTATTAACTTACCTGAGTGTATTGACTTACCTGTATTTATTGACTTACCTGTGTGTATTGACTTACCTGTATGTATTGACTTACCTGTATGTATTAACTTACCTGAGTGTATTGACTTACCTGTGTGTATTGACTTACCTGTGTGTATTGACTTACCTGTATGTATTGACTTACCTGTATGTATTAATTTACCTGTATGTATTGACTTACCTGTGTGTATTGACTTACCTGTATGTGTATTAACTTACCTGTATGTATTGACTTATCTGACTTACTTGTATAATTAGCCAGCTGAGTGTCTCTTTGAGCTGGGATATGACTTCAATCATTCATTTAGGTATTGAACACCATTCAATTTGCATTCATAGGCTTATATAGTGGCAATGCCATACAATGGTAAATATATAACTATTAGCTGTTGTATCATCAGGCAGCTGAGTGTTTGATAGAGCTCGGAGCAGACGTCAACTTCGTCCAAGATGGCTGTACGCCTTTGTATATTGCTGTGGATAAACAAGATGAGCAACTTGTCCAACTCCTACTGAAACAGGTCAGTATCAAGTAACAAGAAACCCTTTACAAAAATAACTCATTCACCCCTCAAGACATATTTGAACTCTTCCAATTCAATGGTTTCAATATTTCAGGGGTGAATGAGTTAACAGGAAAGCCAGGGGACCTAGTATGTAATTTGTTGTGATTAGCTCACCTGATGAAGGGAAGAATTTTGTTAAATGGTGCAGAGTCCATCCAATGGCCCTCCATCTGATGAGCAGGTTCTTCAAGGAACTCAGAAACCCAGGGTCAATATGTGTTGTCAGTAGAAACCTGGGGTCAATATATGTTGTCAGTAGAAACCTAGGGTCAATATATGTTGTCAGTAGAAACCTGGGGTCAATATATGTTGTCAGTAGAAACCTGGGGTCAATATATGTTGTCAGTAGAAACCTGGGGTCAATATATGTTGTCAGTAGAAACCTGGGGTCAATATATGTTGTCAGTAGAAACCTGGGGTCAATATATGTTGTCAGTAGAAACCTGGGGTCAATATATGTTGTCAGTAGAAACCTGGGGTCAATATATGTTGTCAGTAGAAACCTGGGGTCAATATATGTTGTCAGTAGAAACCTGGGGTCAATATATGTTGTCAGTAGAAACCTGGGGTCAATATATGTTGTCAGTAGAAACCTGGGGTCAATATATGTTGTCAGTAGAAACCTGGGGTCAATATATGTTGTCAGTAGAAACCTGGGGTCAATATATGTTGTCAGTAGAAACCTGGGGTCAATATATGTTGTCAGCAGAAACCTAGGGTCAATACATGTTGTCAGTAGAAACCTAGGGTCAATACATGTTGTCATTAGAAACCTGGTGTCAATACATGTTGTCAGTAGAAACCTGGTGTCAATATGTGTTGTCAGTAGAGACCTGGGGTCAATATATGTTGTCAGTAGCTACCCATGATGAAGTGCTATAGTTTCCTAAAATGAGCACATTCAAAAATACCTTATCTAAGGCCTACAGCCAAAAACATTAGGATGTTATGAAGATCTTTTTTAATGTATTGGACTTAGATCAAAGGTCATCTTGATTTGCTGTCAAGGTGAGTCCTCAACATAGGCAGTTAGGGGTAAAAAGCTCTGAAAATGTTAAGTGCCAAGTTATGCAAAATGGTCTTGGTATTTAGCTAGTGTATAGCTGCCTGTACACATACCTGTTTGTAAATACATACCTTCTATCAAGGTCAGTATGGTCAAGCTTGGGAAAAACTTCAACAGTTTCTTCTACTGCTCAGCATTTTACAACTTTTATTTTGCAATTAAGGGATAAGCTTGACAAACATGCAACTTACAGGTCAAAGAAAAATCTCAGTAGTTCAGTCGATTTATGTTACTGATAACAGTCCAGGTGAGTGCTACAGACCCGTATGGCCTCTTGCTCTACTTCATCATTATGTTTGTGATGACTATATGTATTATATACTTAACAGCACATCACAGACATACAGAGTCCCCTAAAACTGAGTCTGGACCAGACGACTCATCAGATCACCGGGGCGCTGCTGGGACAAATCAATAAGGACAGAGAGGGTAAGTCATACTGCTGGGACACATCAATAAGGACAGGGAGGGTAAGTCATACTGCTGGGACACATCAATATGGACAGAGAGGGTAAGTCATACTACTGGGACACATCAATAAGAACAGAGAGGGTAAGTCATACTGCTGGGACACATCAATATGGACAGAGAGGGGAAGTCATACTACTGGGACACATCAATAAGGACAGAGGGGAAGTCATACTACTGGGACACAGCAATAAGGACAGAGAGGGCAAGTCATACTGCTGGGACACATCAATAAGGACAGTGAGGGTAAGTCATACTGCTGGTACACATCAATAAGGACAGGGAGGGTAAGTCATACTGCTGGGATACATCAATATGGACAGAGAGGGTAAGTCATACTACTGGGACACATCAATAAGGACAGAGGGTAAGTCATACTACTGGGACACAGCAATAAGGACAGAGAGGGTAAGTCATACTGCTGGGACACATCAATAAGGACAGAGAGTGTAAGTCATACTACTGGGACACTTCAATAAGGACCGGGAGGGTAAGTCATACTACTGGGACACATCAATAAGGACAGAGAGGGTAAGTCATACTACTGGGTCACAGCAATATGGACAGAGAGGGTAAGTCATACTGCTGGGACACATCAATAAGGACATAGAGGGTAAGTCATACTGCTGGGACACATCAATAAGGACAGAGAGGGTAAGTCATACTACTGGGACACATCAATAAGGACAGGGAGGGTAAGTCATACTACTGGGACACTTCAATAAGGACAGGGAGGGTAAGTCATACTACTGGGATACATCAATAAGGACAGGGAGGGTAAGTCATACTACTGGGACACTTCAATAAGGACCGAGAGGGTAAGTCATACTGCTGGGACACATCAATAAGGACCGGGAGGGCAAGTCATACTACTGGGACACATCAATAAGGACCGGGAGGGTAAGTCATACTACTGGGACACATCAATAAGGACAGAGAGGGTAAGTCATACTACTGGGACCCTTCAATAAGGACCAGGAGGGTAAGTCATACTGCTGGGATACAGTCATACTGCTGGGACACATCAATAAGGACAGGGAGGGTAAGTCATACTACTGGGACACTTCAATAAGGACAGAGAGGGTAAGTCATACTGCTGGGACCCATCAATAAGGACAGAGAGGGTAAGTCATACTACTGGGACCCTTCAATAAGGACCAGGAGGGTAAGTCATACTGCTGGGATACAGTCATACTGCTGGGACACATCAATAAGGACAGAGGGTAAGTCATACTGCTGTGACACATCAATAAGGACAGAGAGGGTAAGTCATACTACTGGGACACTTCAATAAGGACCAGGAGGGTAAGTCATACTGCTGGGATACATCAATAAGGACAGGGAGGGTAAGTCATACTACTGGGACAAATCAATAAGGACCGGGAGGGTAAGTCATACTGCTGGGACACATCAATAAGGACCGGGAGGGTAAGTCATACTGCTGGGATACATCAATAAGGACAGGGAGGGTAAGTCATACTACTGGGACACATCAATAAGGACAGGGAGGGTAAGTCATACTGCTGGGACACATCAATATGGACCGGGAGGGTAAGTCATACTACTGGGACACTTCAATAAGGATTGTTTGTATTACACCTGTATGAATTACTTCTGTATGTATAACATCTGTTTGTATTACACCTGTGTGTATTACACCTGTTTGTACTATACCTGTATATATTACACCTGTATATATCACATCTGTATGTGTTACAGCTGTATGTATTACACCTGTGTGTATTACACCTGTTTGTACTACACCTGTATGTATTACACATGTATGTTTTACACTGGTTTTTATTACACCTGCATGTATTACATAATACTGGTATGTGTATTACACATATATGTATTATACCTTTGAGTATTACACCTGTATGTTTTACACCTGTCTATGTTACAACTGTATGCATTACACCTGTATGTATTACACCTGTATGTATTACACTGGTATACATTATAGCTGTATGTAATGTTATCATTTACAGGTTTGATAATGCCTTGGGCTGGCCAGGGCCTCAAAGAGCTCCACCCTGACTGGTTCGTAATGGCTCTGTCTAACCCAACTGGTGTTGGCTCTACTGGTAAGTCTTGATCAGAAGACATCAGGCATGTCCTGAAATACACAGATGCTTTTCTCACTTTAGATGTCAAATTCATATTTGAGTGGTAACTGTTAAAGGAGCAGTTATAGTAATATAAGGTGGTAGCGGCTCCGGTCAGATCACCTTGACCCTGACAACTCCACTTGTTTGTGTTGAGTTCAGGAACCTTTATCTTGATATCTGAAGTAATTCTAATGTTTTAAATGACAGTATATATACACTGTATGGATAGAGATGCTGTACATAGATGTGTTTTGTAAATATTTCGTTACAGAGAGTGGGAAGCTCATCCTGAATAAGATAAAGAAAGGCCAGGAGAAACATGTGTCACGCTCAGCTGTGTTCACAGCCTCCAACAACAACGTAGCACTCGACAACAAATACTTCCGCTACAAGGGAGAACGTCGTCGTCACCATAGCGACGGTTTTGTTAAAAGTGGGTTGTTTGTATTATTTTGATTCCATCTAATCTTCTGTTACAAAGCCGTTTCTTTAGACCAGCCCCATTTTGACCTGAAGCTTAGAGCTACTGACAGCATCTGAAACCTTTTATTAGGGGCAATAGATGAT
The DNA here is from genome assembly GCF_002113885.1 of Mizuhopecten yessoensis. Classification (NCBI taxonomy): domain Eukaryota; kingdom Metazoa; phylum Mollusca; class Bivalvia; order Pectinida; family Pectinidae; genus Mizuhopecten; species Mizuhopecten yessoensis. Next base: position 729,683 of record NW_018403755.1, on the reverse strand, counting down.
GGACATATAATGATAGGCATAACTATCAATAATTTTTCTCTTGGGCAGATAATGGTAAAATTATTTATTGTCCACGTCTCATTATTTCAAATTGTCATATATTTATGTGAAATAAAATAAGATTTAATCACAGAAATATTATAATAAACCTAAATTTGCTTTTCTAAAAAGAAGAGATTTTGTTTGCAGAGCCATAAGGCCTACAGTCAACTCCTGTAGCTTAGTAGGATAAAGGGCTATAATGTACCGGTTTAGATGACTTTGACGTACTTTAAAGGTCACAGGGATTAATGCATTGAAACATGTATTGATGAACATAAAGAAACAAGATGCCTCAGACGTAATGTAAAGACTTGTATAAAGTGTGAGGGTACCTTAACATTGATATTGGGTCTATATATATATATACATAGCTTGCTAGAGTGAATTTCAGTTGATGTTTATAAAATATTGTCAAGCTAAAAAAACAAATATAAAAACTAAAAGAACGAGTGAGTGCTGGTGGCAACATTATGTTTGGATAACCGATATTGTGTCTGTTGAGCTGAAATAATTGTTGAAATATATGCATAAAGTGAAGTGACATTGTATTGTCATTTTCTTTTTCAGAAAACAATTTCCAACAAAGTGTTCCGGTGGTGCGCCAGGTTTCGTATGAAGGAAGGAGCTCTACACTGAAGCATCAGAAGGGGGAAGGCATTCCGATACCTTTCTCTTTCTCCTCCTCTAATGCGCTATCTCCTGTGACCAGTTACAATAGTCTGATACCGTCTCCGTCCAACAGTCACGGGTCGCCCAGCCCAGAGTCTGTCTCCTCACAGAGACAGCGACCAAAGACTTTGTCCACAGCCCCTCACACCCCAACTCACCCAACACAAAAACAACGACCAAAGACGTTGGCAGGATTTCCCCACATCACACTGGATGACTGTACGAATATTTCTTACTTTAGACTGGCTTACTTGTAGGTTAGACTGGCTGAGGGAGAGAATTGTTTCCTTCAGGGTATCACCCAGCTTTTCACTACTGTATGTTAGATTATAAGGAATTGTGATTAAACCAAATTCAATGAAACCTGGCCACTGTCATCGACTTGTAAAAGCATTTAACCTTCCACCTCGTCGTGTGGTCGAGGCCTAGCTACTTGGGGCAGTCGCCAAGTGCAAACAATCAAAACTCAATAAAACAAGAAATAAATAAGGCCAAATAAAGATATAGCTGTGTTTCCCGTTTCCCGACAGACCCTTTTTTTTCAAGCCGACCCTAATACATTTTGCTTGTCATTATGTAATTGTAATTCTTAGTGCCTTATCATAATATTCATTTAAACACTTGTTGATGAACAATTACTTTAATTCAATTATATAAAGTCCATTCTTCAAATGTACTTAGATGTTACAAGTACATGTACCTTCAACCCCAAACAAAAAGGCCTGATTACAATTTTATTAATAATAATGATTAATTGGAGGTTCTTGTATACCGCTTTATTACAACCTAGTTCGTAGGTCGTCTCAAAGCGGTTTACACATTATTATTTGTGGTTATAGGGCCTTTGCAACCAGCCAACATCTTTTTCAACTCCCTGGGGAGCATACAGCCGGTGCTGCCATTTCGGCACTCACAGCTAGCATTCAACAATTCAAGCACTGCCCAACCACATACTCATTTACAGCTGAGTAGACTGGAACAATTCAAGCAGCGTAAAGGATCTTGCTCAAACATACAACACAGTGCCATGATGTGACTGGAACCCGCAACCCTTCGGTCACGAGCCCGATGTCTTACGACTAGACTACCTTGTCTCCTGATTAATAATATTATTTGATGTTAAAAAAATGAAAATACCACAGTCATAGCATTAGCTACACAAAATAACACTGGTAAACAAATTGAAAACATCAATGACCTTGAAATTACGTTGGTTATTCCATAAACATTTACTAGGTGGGTCAAATAATAATTTACTTCAATCTGTCACTTGGACCTACCTGTTCAACACAAAAACTAGGAATGCAGGGATTTTTTCATTTGTGTATTTGTTTACATGAATAAAGAATTATATATTTGATTCCATTCATTCCTCATTAAAACAATAACATATTTTCAACATTCCAGTAATCAGGAGATTTTCTCCACCAGAAAAAGAATAAAAACAAAATGTTTTCCCTACCTATACATAGCTACCTACCCTTTTTTTATTGGAACCGAAACAGGAAACACACCTATATTTTATTTGGCCTAAGTTATACCTCCACAGCAACGTCAGATAGGTGGGTGTACTGGAATGTACAGACTCAGATGATGTGTTTTCATTATATTTAACATAATAAGAGACAAGTGACATGTAAGAGTTATGCCTTTTTATTCGCAATAATTGTCAAGCAATGCATCATTACGCCACCATTATCCGATGGTCTGTACTTGTTTTATTTCAGACTAAGATGTGAAGATTTGTTATACATATTTATCATGAAATCCTCCATTGGTTTGTATCAAGTTGGTTCCCCATTCTACTAATATATAAGTTGTGCATGTTTAGTTTTGAATTGATTGGAAAAGCAAGATGGCCACCAGGCAGCCATTTAGGATTTGGAGTGATAAAGTTTGTTATCTCTTTTCAAGATGTATTTGAAAGATTTAACCCAAATTGAAGATTTAGGTTTTCTTTGGTCAAAACTTTTGCATGTATAGTTTTGAGACTTATAAAATATGAGGATGGCTTCCAATTAAGTCGCAAATTATTGTTGATAAAATAAGTTTATATTGATGTACAGGTAGTCCTAATGAAGATCGGCCTGTGTTTGAACTTGGTCCCACGTCTCCAGAAGATATCAATGTACCTGTATTTGAGGCGAGTTACAGCGACGTTGACGAATGGAAGACGACAACACTGACAGGAGCGAATGTACCTTACAGTCCGTCCGACCCGCGACTGCGACAGACCGAGAAGGAGGCTACTTCAGTGAGACTCGGCTACAAAGGTATCCCATTATCATAGGAAAAAATGAATATGTAATCAATGTAACGGTATACATGATAAGATCTAGATCTGATTCCCCATACGCAGCATAGCTGAATCAACATCGGTTTGGTGTCAACTTGCACACATTTTACACCTTTGTGTACATATGCTTCACTGGTCATTTGTCTGATGAAGGTGGCAGAGTACATACCATACTAGTCATCGAAACGTCACATAATAACACTTATTGGTTGTGCTACATGAATCTTTTCACAATTCTTACTTACCAACCTGAAGAAAATGTTTAGATTTTTTTTATACATGTTTAAAGTTTGAAAGATTTCTACCAAACGATACAATAATAAGTAGCTGAGAAGTTTTAATCAAAATCAGACAAATTTAAATAGTTGTTATATTGGACAAATATGACAATAGACTTTTATTTAACAGGTGAATGGAAGCGTAAGAAACAAAACCTTTCTCCATCTCTGCCCAAGTTTGAGAGCTGTGCAACGAGTTACAACAACAGGAAGGATCAGCACGGAAGGGTATTGGTGATATAAATATTTATTGTTAAATCTCATCTTTGTTATCTGCATGCTCTTATAATTTATAATTATGGTCCGAATATATTTAAAGTTCATTATATTATCATTCTTTTTTGACTGCTCATTTTGATGCTGATTACACAATCTCTGCCATGTGTTGAAGCTGATACACAGTACACTGAGGGTAATTTTATGATCACATACTATATAACTGGCCAATGATGTATTATCTAGCGCCTGGAGCAGACAAATGTCATACATGTATAGATAAGATAAAAGTCACTAATGTACTGGGTATTTATTGCTGTATCTTGTGGTTGAAAGTGGAAGATAGTTGACCAAAAACATCAGTATGGTGACCGAATTTTATACAACCCAAACATTGTAGTGACACAACACACAAGTACACACAAAGTGGTGACATAACACACAAGTACATGTACACACATAAAGGAGACATATAACACACAAGTACACACAAAGTGCTGACATAACACACAAGTACATGTACACACATAGTGGTGATGTAACACACAAGTACACACAAAGTGCTGACATAACACACAAGTACACACAAAGTGCTGACATAACACACAAGTACATGTACACACACAGTGGTGATGTAACACACGAGTACACACAAAGTGAGTAATACTGTACAATAAGTACAGGTTACTACATTTATTTTGTACACTGCTTTGTAAATTATTACTTATGGATGTTTTTTTCAACCAGTTCACTAGAATAAACTTTACAACCCTTAAAAAATGTATCGAGGATCAATTGTAATGTTTCAACAATTCATAGCAATGCAAACAGTTGTATGATGGAGGCACAGTAGTCTAGTGGGAGGAAGCTGGGCTCGTGACCGAAGGGTTGCGGGTTCGAGTCCCGACATGGCACTGTATTGTTACTTTGAGCAAGATACTTTACTCCGCTTGTTCCAGTCTACTCGGCTGTAATGAGTTTTTTTATTTAAACATATTTTATTGATATAATCAAATGGATTGGGCACAAGTTATAACAATTTATAGAAGCCCTCTCCTCAACTATAATATTACACTGATAGTGATAGTGACATATGCCAATCAAAATAATTGTATTAAGACAAGGAACATAGATAAAAAAGGAAAAAAAGAGAGAGTTTTGGAAGACAGAAGAGATCATAAAGATGAGGAGAGTATATTTTGAATGATACAAAAGGTTCATTCAAAGTATGAATATTTTCAAACCACTTAAACTTAAACTACTGCATGGCATGCACTAGCTACACATTCTTTTCACATCAGCTGCTCGTTTGTCCATATAATACACATTTTTAGAGTTCCTTCTAGGTAACATATCAAAGTGCCATATGCACGGAATTATTTCAATTTGAATAGAATATATATATATATATATACAATTTGCTGAACCTGTAACATTATTGATATTCTATAGACCTACAAAGAAGAATGAGAGGTTTAGGAGAGAAGAGATTATGACAGATTAGATACATATACCAGTTTACCACGGATAATAATTTGCGAACCGCTTTGAGATGAACTACAAACTAGGTTGTGATAAAGCAGTATATAAGAACCTCAAAGTATAATTATTATTATATCTTTGTGATTTGTCTGTGTTCTGTTCTTTAAAATATTCTGTGTAAATGATTACAGAGACTCTCCGTACCTGCTCTAGGGATCGAAGGAGACCTCAAGTTACGAGGACACAGGAGGCGTAACAGTGAGGGACATGTGACGAGGTCACCGATCAGTAGTGTGGACTCCATGTCATCAGGTATTCACTCTCAGTGCTTTGTACAGTCCTTGGTTACCATGGTTACATTAACACCCATATATATAGTCCGTGGAGCTGTGCATATCTCCTTAACTCATTCACCCCTGAAGACACATTTGAACTCCTCCAATTCAAAGGTTGGAATAGTTCATTTTGAAATTTCAGGGGTGAATGAGCTAATTCTGCTCTGTATATCACTTTTAGATTCCATTCATTACATCTAATGCTTTGGTAATAGTTTAAAAGACCTATTTTAACACCAGGTCAGAAACATAATTCATTTGGTAACATGCCTGAAAAAAGAGGGTAGGTTGGTAGGCAAATCATTTTAATTTAATTTATTTATTTTTTATTTTCCTGAATCAATATTATGCTTTGTATCAAATTTTACAATGCATTGATACACATGACAATGGCCATGCATTAATTTGTCGAGAATAGGATCTAACTCCTTTAACAAGAAGAACGTGCATTTTGATATCTTGAGTGGCTGTGAGCATTGCCAGGCTAATAAATTAAGCGTAGATACAAATAAGTGATCAATTTTCTAGGGTAGGCAGGGAAATCTAGGGAAGGTCAGGATACCTGAAACACATACAGGTTTTTATACTTTTATTGGAATGACGGGACGTAATATGTTATCACGCGGGCGGGTGTGTAGGCGCGCACGAACAGTGTCTGGTCGATATCTCAAGTATTTTCAAGGAATTAACTTAAAACTTCATAGGAAAGTTCATTATCATGATAGCTCAGACAAGTTTGATAACCATAATTATTGGAATTTAATAAACAGAGTTATGGCCCTTTATTTAATTGCCAAAACAGTGTCCGCTCAATATCACAAGTAAGTTTCAACGGATTAGCTTCAAACTTAATAGAAAGGTTCATTATCATGATGGCTCAGACAAGTTTGGTAACCATCGTTGTCCAACCGTAATTTATGGAGCTATGGCCCCTTATGTTCAACCATACAGACAACTGCTCATTGAATGTATGGTGAGCGTATTATGTTCCGATTCCACAGTACCCATGTTTTGGCCTAATACACATTAAACATATACTGTCTCAAAGCAATGCTATTGTGCAACTCATTATGTTGGTGTAAAAATGAGAGGTTATTGCTGTCATGAAAATTATATATTGAATTATTCTGCCTGAAAAAATATAATTTACCTATATAATTAAAATATATATATATATATTTAGACCAGGAGAGGAGGGTGACGAGCCCTGACCAGGCCCTGTTACAGCCTTCCCTATTTGACCTATCCTGTAATGCTCTTACCTCCCTTGATTCACTGGTGAGCATATTTCCAGACCTTGCTCAAAGCTTCAGTTGTCTCACCAAGCTCTTCATACATGACAACAAGATCACAAGCCTTCCCGACAAAATGTTCCAGGTAATTAGTTAGGGGTAGGTAGACATTCATGTACATCAGGTAATAAATGTATAAAAACACTCATGTATACATGTATCAGGTGTTATAGACACTCAGGTATACATGTATCAGGTGATATAAACACTCAGGTATACATGTATCAGTTGATATAAACACTCAGGTATACATGTATCAGTTGATATAAACACTCAGGTATACATGTATCAGTTGATATAAACACTCAGGTATACATGTATCAG
>NW_018403755.1:720822-721658 GCF_002113885.1 Mizuhopecten yessoensis | reverse complement strand
GGGTATACATGTATCAGGTGATGTAGACACTCGGGTATACATGTATCAGGTGATGTAGACACTCGGGTATACATGTATCAGGTGATATAGACACTCGGGTATACATGTATCAGTTGATGTAGACACTCGGGTATACATGTATTAGGTGATTTAGACACCCATGTATACATGTATCAGGTGATGTAGACACCCGTGTATACATGTATCAGGTGATATAGACACCCATGTTTACATGTATCAGGTGATTAGACGAAGGACAAAATGATACTGTCATGTTTTAAAATATTAATTACCCGTTGATCAAGAGGTTTCAAAATCATGAAAGGTTCACTTTTTAGGTCACCTGAGACAAAGTCTCAAGTGACCTATTGCGATCGCCTTTTGTCCGTCGTCGTCCTTCGTCTGTCGTGCGTCTGTAAACAATTTACATTTTCGACTTCTTCTCCAAAACCCCTGAACCAATTTCAATGAAATTTTGCAGGGACCTTCCATGGACAAAGGTCAACAAAAACAGTGTCCGGTTTAGTCCCAAGCCCCCAGGGCCCTGAGGGGCGGGGCCAAAAAGGGTCAAATTGACTAAAATTTCAAAAATCTTCTTCTCAAGACCCAGATATGGTCGAATCAAATACTCTTCATATATGGAAGGGTCTTAAGGTGCTTTACCGAAATTGTGAATTTCATGACCCTGAGGTCTCACGTTTTCCCCTGGGGAGGTGGTAAATTTTTCCATAGTTTATATAGGGAAATCACATTTTGGACCAACATTTGTTTAATTTCCATTGGAAGTAATTCAATTTGGGTTAGCATTATCAGTATTAGGTAGCAGTTTGATAGTA
>NW_018403755.1:683507-720338 GCF_002113885.1 Mizuhopecten yessoensis | reverse complement strand
CCTTGTTTAGAATCAGAGGTGCTAGTTTCAAATACTTTTTAGTCTGAAATCTGTATGCTAGATATTGAACAAGGTGGTTTTATTGTTTTTTGTCACTTTGAATAATATTTCTGTTCATGTTAAAAACAAAATCAACTCTCTGTATAAATATATCAGGTGACCGTTAAGGCCCATGGGCCTCTTGTTATTTCATATTTTCTATTTGATATGATATGAAAAGAAATATGTGTTGATCTAAATCATGACACATGGATATAGAGAACACAAAATTAACAGATTTTGAAATTTTAATGATAATGTTTTGTTAGTTATTTGAATGAGTAGGGTTCCAGGTACAGTAGAGTGTGAATTAAATGTGAACCTGACTGTTTCAGTACCTGCCCAAGCTAGAAGGATTAGACGTTCGGAGTAACTGTCTGACTGTGTTTCCCTCTAATGCCCTGATGTGTCCCTTGCTGAGTGTCCTTGATCTTTCACATAACAAGGTAAGTCTCCCAGAGTCACGCCAAACCAAGGTCACTCCAAACCAAGGTCACTCCAAATCAAGGGCACACCAAACCAAGGTCAGATTGTACCAAAGTCACACCAAACTATGGTCACTTCAACCTAAAGTCATATTGTACGAAGGTCAAACCAAACCAATTTATATAGTACCAAGGTCACACCAAACCAAGTTTACATTGTACCAAGGTCACACCAAACCAAGTTTAAATTGTACCAAGGTCACACCAAACCAAGTTGATATTGTACCAAGGTCACAACAAATCAAGTTTTTATTGTACCAAGGTCAAACCAAACCAAGTTTATATTGTACCAAGGTCACACCAAACCAAGGTCACACCAAACCAAGGTCAGATTATATCAAGGTCACACAAAACCAAGGTCAGATTGTACCAAGGTCACACCAAACCAAGGTTACATTGTACCAAGGTCACACAAACCAGGTTTATATTGTACCAAGGTCACACCAAACCAAGGTCATATTGTACCAAGGTCACTACAAACCAAGGTTGTATTGTACAAAGGTCACACCAAACCAAGGTCATATTGTACCAAGGTCACTACAAACCAAGGTTGTATTGTACCAAGGTCATTACAAACCAAGGTCATATTGTACCAAGGTCACTACAAACCAAGGTTGTATTGTACCAAGGTCACACCGAATCAAGGTAACATTGTTCCAAGGTCACACCAAACCAAGGTAAGATTTTAACAAGGTCACACCAAACTATGGTCACTTCAACCTAAAGTCATATTGTACGAAGGTCAAACCAAACCAATTTATATAGTACCAAGGTCACACCAAACCAAGTTTACATTGTACCAAGGTCACACCAAACCAAGTTTAAATTGTACCAAGGTCACACCAAACCAAGTTGATATTGTACCAAGGTCACAACAAATCAAGTTTTTATTGTACCAAGGTCAAACCAAACCAAGTTTATATTGTACCAAGGTCACACCAAACCAAGGTCAGATTATATCAAGGTCACACAAAACCAAGGTCAGATTGTACCAAGGTCACACCAAACCAAGGTCACACAAACCAGGTTTACATTGTACCAAGGTCACACCAAACCAAGGTCATATTGTACCAAGGTCACTACAAACCAAGGTGGTATTGTACAAAGGTCACACCAAACCAAGGTCATATTGTACCATGGTCACTACAAACCAAGGTTGTATTGTACCAAGGTCATTACAAACCAAAGTGAGATTGTACCAAGGTCACTACAAACCAAGGTTGTATTGTACCAAGGTCACACCAAATCAAGGTAACATTGTTCCAAGGTCACACCAAACCAAGGTAAGATTTTAACAAGGTCACACCAAACCAAGGTCAGATTATAACAAGGTCGCACAAAACTAAGGTCAGATTATATCAAGGTCACACCAAACCAAGGTCAGATGGTACCAAGGTCACACCAAACCAAGGTCAGATTTATCAAAGTCACACCATAGCAAGGTCAGATTGTACCAAGGTCACACCAAACCAAGGTTACATTGTACCAAGAGTACACCAAACCAAGGTTACATTGTACCAAGGTCACACCAAACCAAGGTTACATTGTAACAAGGTCACACCAAACCAAGGTTACAGTGTACCAAGGTCACACCAAAATGTGTTTATGTCATAACAAGGTCACACCAAACCAAGGTTATATTGTACCAAGGCAAAGACCAACCAACGTCATATTAGGTTATTGAAAATTAATTAAGGTTAAAACAATAGTTTAATTGTCAGTTTTAAATCTGCATGTTGCTTTATATATACATACACATTTAGATGGAGGCCTTTTGCTACAAATACAAACAACATATTTGTTACTATAGATAACTGTGTTACAATAAAGACATCACAATAGATACAGATTATATATACTACACAGTATGTATCCTTACACTGACTTGATGCTTTAGGTTTAAGCTTGTTGCTATAAATACAGAACTTGTTACTATATATACATAGACCTGTTGCTATAGATACAGACTTGTTGTCTATAGATATATCCTTGTTGCTTTAGATACAGATATGTTGCTATAGATACAGACTTGTTGCTATATATACAGACTTGTTACTATAGATACAGACTTGTTGTCTATAGATATATCCTTGTTGCTTTAGATACAGACCTGTTGCTATAGATACAGACTTGTTGCTATAGATACAGACTTGTTTCTATAGATACAGACTTGTTGCTATAGATAAAGAATTGTTGCTATGAGACAGATATGTTGCTATAGATACAGACTTGTTGCTATAGATAGAAACTTGTTGCTATGGATAAAGACCTGTTGCTTTAGATACAGACTTGTTGCTTTAGATACAGACTTGTTGCTATATATACAGACTTGTTGCTATAGATACAGATTTGTTGCTATATATAGAGAATTGTTGCTATGAGACAGATATGTTTTCTATAGATACAGACTTGTTGCTATATATAGAAACTTGTTGCTATAGATACAGACTTGTTGCTATAGATACAGACTTGTTGCTATAGATAGAGAATTGTTGCTATGAGACAGATATGTTGCTATAGATACAGACATTTTGCTATAGATACAGACATGTTGCTACAGATACAGATATGTTGGTATAGATACAGATATGTTGCTATAGATACAGATATGTTGCTATAGATACAGACATGTTGCTATAGATACAGATATGTTGCTATAGATACAGACATATATGTTGCTACAGATACAGATATGTTGCTATAGATACAGATATGTTGCTACAGATACAGATATGTTGCTATAGATACAGATATGTTGCTACAGATACAGACTGTTAGTGGACTGGAGGAGAATACAACTCTTAAGGAGCTGGTCATATCCCATAATAATCTCCGCTGGATTTCTCCCACTCTCACAGCAAATCTTCAGGGGCTGGAAGTACTGCTGTTGTCAAGGTAACTGCATCTATTGTCAAACTCATGGTGATGTCATGTAAAATAGTTGTAAATAATTCCTGCCTGATGTTCAATGTGTTATTAATTAACTTATTCTAAATTACTATTCACAATCCTACTCTGTGGATCTGATTTTTGTCAGGCGTTTCATGTTGCCTTAAGGTAGCATACATCCTTAACATAGTGTTGTTGTTACTAATCCCTAAATATTAACAAACTGCCACCTCTGTCCAGTAACAACATACAGGAGTTACCAGAGGCGCCCCTCGGGATGGCAATGTTACAAACACTCAACCTGTCGGACAACCGCATCTCCTTTATCCCGGAGCAATGCCTTACTGGATGTCCGAGGCTCGAGACACTGGATCTCTCCAACAACAGACTAGGTAGGACCCTCCAAGGTCGTCGGCATTCAAGGTCACTCAGATCAACACTGTGAATATCTTTTTCTTGTTGATACAAATAAAACTTCACCCTTGGTCATTTTTTTATATACCAGGGTATTTCCTTTTTTTCATGTAATTCTATATGGTGATGAAACCAGTATCATCACATGAACATTGTATTTTGATCACACAGAAGTCAATATAATGAAAATTGTTGTGCCACACTTCAGTGATCGGATACCAGTCTGTAAACACATGATTGCTTTTACAAATATTATAAAGATAACATGTTGAAGGTGTCTTTCCCTCCTGTATAGTGAGACTGCCCAGTGAAACCATAGTAACAGAACTGACCAGACTGGCCAAACTGAAATTAGCCAGAAACCAGTTGATGGAGAAGGAGCCATTCTACATACCTAAGTTAATACTGGAGCTACCCAGGTCTGTGCTACATACTGTAAATGTACACATTTTAGCGGTCATCTTATTTTAGCGCTTTTCTAACTGTAAATGTTGCACTAAATTACTAGGGGCCGCGTTGGCCAAGTGATTAAGGCATCTGACATTCTGCTACCACTAGCCCTCCACCACTGGGTCGCAGGTTCAACACCTACGTTGAGCAGTTGCCAGGTCCTGGCCATAGGTTGGTGGTTTTTCTCCAGGAACTTCTGCTTTCCTCCACCACCAGATCCTGGCACATCCTTAAATGACCATAGCTGTAATTAATAGGACGTAAAACACAAATAAACCAAACCAAACCTAAGCACTAAATTATGATGGAGCCAATTGAAGTTCCTGTATGTTGTTTACTGTTTACACATATTTGTGGGTGTGCCAATTCATCAAAGCACTAATCTGTAAAAAATTGATAAAGGGCTAAAATTTGAATGCTTTTTAATAAGTACACTTACAGTATACTTTCTAGTTTATTTTGCTGAAATCTCCAGTGAATGTCAAACAAATGTCAGTGTCAGTCTTGTTATATCTATTGTTGATTATCACTCTGTTTGTCAAAAAAACAATGTTCCTATGGTGATAAAGTGAATACATTGAGAGGTAAACTTATGGTAAAAAATAGATCTTAACTTTTTTTGACGTCTGTGCAAATGAACTTTGTACATTGGCCTGCAGTAAGGTAGATTTGTTTCCAGTATCAGTTGAACTACAACCAATTTTATGATGAAATTGCTGTGCACCTGTTACAGTCTATGCTCTGTGGATCCCAACTTTAGTTAATTTATAAATACAATTCTGATGAACTAGACCAGTTTTCCTTAATTGTTAATTTGAAAATGTTTGATGAACACTCTGTGTGTTACAGTCTACATTCTGTGTGTTACAGTCTACATTCTGTGTGTTAATTACAGTCTACGTTCTGTGTGTTACAGTCTATGTTCTGTGTGTTAATTACAGTCTACGTTCTGTGTGTTACAATCTACGTTCTGTGTGTTACAGTCTACGTTCTGTGTGTTACAGTCTACGTAGACTGTAACACACAGAACGTAGACTGTAATAAACACACAGAATGTAGACTGTAACACAAAGAACGTAGACTGTAACACACAGAACGGAGACTGTAACACACAGAACGTAGACTGTGTGTTTCAGTCTACGTTCTGTGTGTTACAGTCTACATTCTGTGTGTTACAATCTACATTCTGTGTGTTACAGTCTACGTTCTGTGTGTTAATTACAGTCTACGTTCTGTGTGTTAATTACAGTCTACGTTCTGTGTGTTACAGCCTACGTTCTGTGTGTTAATTACAGTCTACGTTCTGTGTGTTAATTACAGTCTACGTTCTGTGTGTTACAGTCTACATTTTTGTGTGTTAATTACAGTCTACGTTCTGTGTGTTACAGTCTACGTTCTGTGTGTTAATTACAGTGTACGTTCTGTGTGTTACAGTCTACATTCTGTGTGTTACAGTCTACGTGCTGTGTGTTACAGTCTACATTCTGTGTGTTAATTACAGTCTACGTTCTGTGTGTTACAGTCTACGTTCTGTGTGTTACAGTCTACATTTTTGTGGGTTAATTACAGTCTACGTTCTGCGTGTTACAGTCTACGTTCTGTGTGTCACAGTCTACATTCTGTGTGTTACAGGCTACGTGCTGTGTGTTACAGTCTACGTTCTGTGTGCTACAGTCTACATTCTGTGTGTTACAGGCTACGTGCTGTGTGTTACAGTCTACGTTCTGTGTGTTACAGTCTACGTTCTGTGGACCTTAGTGGCAATGGTTTGGTTGGCCTACCCGCCCCACTACACTGGAAGTCAACGATGCTGAAGGAGATCTTACTCTGTAGAAACAGTATTAGTAAGGTACAGGGACACTGACAGTTATAGAGATAGCATACTATATAACATACAGGGGGAGACTGACAGTTATAGTGATTACATACTATATAACATACAGGGGGAGACTGACAGTTATAGTGATTACATACTATATAACATACAGGGGGACACTGACAGTTATAGTGATTACATACTCTATAACATGCAGGGGGATACTGACAGTTATAGAGATTACATACTATATAACATACAGGGGGACACTGACAGTTATAGAGATAGCATACTATATAACATACAGGGGGATACTGACAGTTATAGAGATTACATACTATATAACATACAGGGGGACACTGACAGTTATAGAGATAGCATACTATATAATATACAGGGGGAGACTGTCAGTAATAGAGATAGCATACTATATAATATACAGGGGGAGACTGACAGTTATAGAGATAGCATACTATATAATATACAGGGGGAGACTGCCAGTTATAGAGATAGCATACTATATAATATACAGGGGGAGACTGTCAGTAATAGAGATAGCATACTATATAATATACAGGGGGACACTGACAGTTATAGAGATATTCAATGAAAGTATGATTATCGAGTTTGATTTGATCCACTTTTAGAGAAGATGAAGATGTCCATTATAACCTTGCTGTACTGTACATTTAGCAAAATATTGATTTGATCAATCACTGGAAAGGAAATGTAAAGAGAAAAAGAAAAGTTTATCTTGATAAATGTTTGCATTAGGTGAGACAGCAAATAAAAACTGGACATTATATTAAGGTTTAACCCTTTCAACACTGTAGACCATAATGGACTCATCCAGATCAATGCATGGTAGATTCTACTAAAGTTACATAGGAGGGAAAGGGTTAACAATAAGAATGATTCTTCACTAGATTTCCATGCAGTCTATCTGCCACTATTTCTATCGACATTTGTAAAATGAAACAGTAGTTTTTGACAGGCTCAAGATTTACTTTAGGAATTTGATAATTTCGTGGAAACAACTGTTTGTAATTAATTTTGTTTTAAGCTGAACTTGGAGGGAGCTAAAGCCTGGTCTAAACTGGAGGCCCTCAATGTATCCAACAACAACATCAGTGAGGTGAGTATATAACAGCATATCTGATTGGATAATGTTGATCACATGGTTTAAAATTTGTTTCCTTCTGGCTGTATCTAGGCCTTTATTTAGTCCATTGACTTATAATTATGCAATTATCTATTCCAGCTTCATAAGGAGATTGGTCAGTTGACCTCTCTGACCTCTCTGGACATTAGCTACAACAAGTCCTTGACCTCACTTCCAGATGAACTAGGCAGGTGCTCAAAGATGTGGGAGGTATGTCCAACTTAGGTTGAAAGTGTTAAATGTGTTTAAATCTTTACTTACAGGCATCAGGAGTGGGCATCATGATAAAGTGTATTGTATTAACTGTATAAATCTCCCCTCATACCAATGTCCTTACATGAGTTTAGCTGTTGATTGGACATTAAACAATATAAGCCAGACTCCCCTCATACCAATGTCCTTACATGAGCTTAGCTGTTGATAGGACATTAAACAATATAAGCCAGACTCCCCACAAACCATCACACATTGTACTACATCACTGTCATATGTATATCATTGACATCAGTGCACACTGTACGATTGTACGCTGGACATATGGTTAAAGGGTAACACCAGACTATATTGTATGTTGTCTTTTGACTTCTGTGGATAACTATTTATTTAACATTATAATGAAAAGCAAAATATTATTTTGTGGAGACGACTCTTATAAAAGACCCAGCGCAGTAATATGGTTTATTTTGAACTGTTATATTATTATGTTATATAATACCTGACAGATGCCGTTGAAGGGGATTGGTTTTTCCCTAGACAGGATCCACAGGGGCAAAGTAAAGGACCTTATCGCATTCCTACACAACAAACTGAAAAAGGTAACCAATATTAATTAGGTTGGTACGTATATGAGTGTACAGTATATCCTGTCAGATCCTCTCTCCTGAATGGCAGAATTATTATCTGATATATCAGATTATATTTAAATTAGATGTATCATGACTAGGCAGTATGTCATGCACAACTCTTGCCAAATATGTAAGTTCAAGGCTTTGATATCTCAACTAATGTATGCTGGGAATTTTTTCTCCTTCGACTGCAAAATCCAATTTTCACCAAATATTATGTATTTGCCCTTCACATTTAATTTCTTTGTATATTATGTTAGTTACTAATGTTTGCTGTTAGGATTAATTTGCCCTCATAAATAAGGGTGAAAATTAAAACGTACCCAAAATTTTCCGGCATACAGTATTAAAAATTGAATTAATATATGTGTTATGATTGGACAGTTTGTTACAGTATCGGAATTATGTTAGAATACTTCAGTACTGTAAATTAATGATAGTTTAGGATGGAAATCTTGTGTGTTGTTTTGATCATAATACATTAAAGATTGTTACTTATCCGACTAGGCCACACGGTACTACCGTATGAAGTTGATGGTGGTGGGGTACGGTGGAAGAGGTAAATCTACATTACTGAGAGCCTTGATGAAACAGAGCCCACAGCCCGACATACCCACTGTTGGGGTCATAGTTAAGGACTGGAAGTAGGTCAAGTTTTACAGACTACAGAATAACTCATGTTCAAAACTTTTCATCATATATCTGCATCTAATAATATTTTTTTATATTTTGAGCTCACCTGCCCGAAGGGCAAGTGAGCTTATGTCATGGTGTGGCGTCCGTCGTCCGTCTGTCCGTCAACTTTTCCTTTAAACAACTTCTTCTGAAGAACGGACAGGCCTAGAGTCATGATATTTTGCTTAAAGCTTTGGTGATGGAGCCCTACAAGGTTTGAGAACGAAAATGACCTTGACCTACTTTCAAGGTCACGGGTCAAATATGTCAAACACTTCAAACAACTTCTTCTGAAGAACTAAAAGGTATAGAATCTTCATATTTGGCTGATGGCTTCCTGGGATGGAGCTTAACAAAGTTTGGGGATGAAAATGAAGTTGACCTACTTTCAAGGTCACAGGGGTCAAATGTGTCAAACACTTCAAACAACTTCTTCTCAAGAACTAAAAGGTATAGAATCTTCATATTTGGCTGATGGCTTCCTGGGATGGAGCTTAACAAAGTTTGGGGATGAAAATGAAGTTGACCTACTTTCAAGGTCACAGGGGTCAAATGTGTCAAACACTTCAAACAACTTCTTCTCAAGAACTAAAAGGTATAGAATCTGCATATTTGGCTGATGGCTTCCTGGGATATAGCCCAACAAAGTTTGAGGATGAAAGTGACCTTGACCTTCTTTCAAGGTCACAGGGGTCAAATGTGTCAAAAGCTTCAAATGACTTCTTTTGAAGAACTGAAAGGTATAGAATCTTTATATTTGATTGATGGCTTCCTGGGATAGAGCCCAACAAAGTTTGAGGAGGAAAATAACCTTGACCTTCTTTCAACGTCTTATGAGGCAGATATGTCAAACACTTAGAACAACTTCTTCTGAAGAACTGACAGGTATAATATCTTAATATTCGGCAGGTGGCTTCCTGGGAAAGAGCCAAACAAAGTTTGTGAATGAAAATGACCTTGACTTGCTTTCAAGGTCACAGCGTTCAAATATGTCAAACAGTTCAAACTACTTCTTCTGAAGAATTAAAGGCATAAAATTATAATATTTGGCTGGTGACTTCGTGGGATAGAGCTCACCAAAGTGTGCGAATGAAAATGACCTCAACCTACTTTAGAGGTCACAGAGGTCAACAACATTTTAATGGATTTGTTCTTAAGAACTAAAAGGAATGGATTCATAAGATTTGGCTGATAGCTTTATGGAATAGAGCTAACCAATTTGAGAAGGAAAATGACATTGACCTACTTACAAGGTCACAGGGAAAAATATGTCAAGCAACTTCTGAAGAAGAATAAAAAAGCATAGAATCTTATAATAATATTTTGCTGGTAGTTTCAACGGATGAAGCCAACACAGTTTGCGCGGGAAATATTTTTAGTGCAATATAATATTTAATTAGAATATTTTGCTATGACTGCTTAAATATTAAGGTGAGCGATACAGGCCCTCTTGGGCCTCTTGTTGTTAATTTTCATGAACCATTACATGTATTATATATAACCAAACTAGTTACAGTTGTGGATGATCAGTCTTGTAGTGTTACTCTCAACCTCTTAAAGGTACAGCATCACTTTTCACCTGACATTGGAATGATACAGAAATTCAATGTATTTTTCTTTGTGTCAGATTTGAAAGGCAGAAACATTTTGACGATTTCCATGGCAGTGTGACGTACACAATCAACACGTGGGACTTCGCTGGACAGGAGGACTTCTACAGTACCCATCAGTGCTACCTCACCGACAGGGCCGTTTATCTGGTAACTGGTTGTTTACCTAGTAACAGGGCCGTTTATCTGGTAACTGGTTGTTTACCTAGTAACAGGGCCGTTTATCTGGTAACTGGTTGTTTACCTAGTAACAGGGCCGTTTATCTGGTAACTGGTTGTTTACCTAGTAACAGGGCCGTTTATCTGGTAACTGGTTGTTTACCTAGTAACAGGGCCGTTTATCTGGTAACTGGTTGTTTACCTAGTAACAGGGCTGTTTATCTGGTAACTGGTTGTTTACCTAGTAACAGGGCCGTTTATCTGGTAACTGGTTGTTTACCTAGTAACAGGGCGGTTTATCTGGTAACTGGTTGTTTACCTAGTAACAGGGCCGTTTATCTGGTAACTGGTTGTTTACCTAGTAACAGTGTCGTTTATTTTGTAATGGGGTTATTTTTCTCACCGACAGGGCAGCTTATCTGGTAATGGGGTTATTAAACTCATCGACAGGGCCATTTATCTGGTAACAGGATTATTTACCTCACCAACAGGGCAGTTTATCTGATAACAGGATTATTTACATCACCCAGACAGGGCAGCTTATCTGGTAACAGGGTTATTTACATCACCAACAGGGCTATTTATCTGGTAACAGGGTTATTTACCTCACCGAGACAAGGCGGCTTATCTGGTAACAGGGTTATTTACCTCATGGACATAAGGGCTGTTTATCTGATAACTGGTTGTTTACCTAGTAACAGGGCCATTTATCTATTAATGGTGTTATTTATCTAGTAACGGGGTTAATTCATCTTGTGACAGGGTCACTTATTTGAAAATGGTTTGTTTACTAAGAAACAGTGTCGTTTATCTGGTAACGGGGTTATTAACCTCACTAACTGGGCCATTTTTCTGGTAACTGGTTGTTTATCTATAGTGCCAGGGCCATTTATATAGTAACGAGGTTGTTTATCTAGTAACAGGGCCGTTTATCTGGTAACAGGGTTGATTACCTAATAACAGGGACATTTATCTGGTAACAGGGTTGTTTACCTAGTAACAGGGCTCTTTATCTGGTAACAGGTTTGTTAATCTAGTGCCAGGGACATTTATATGGTAACAGGGTTGTGTATCTAGTAACAGGGCCTTTTATCTGGTAACATGGTTGTTTACCTAGTAACAGGGCTGTTTATCTGGTAACGGGGTTGTTTACCTTAACAGGGCCGTTTATCTGGTAACAGGGTTGTTTACCTAGTAACAGGGCTGTTTACCTAGTAACAGGGCCGTTTATCTGGTAACAGGGTTGTTTACCTAAAAACAGGGCTGTTTATCTGGTAACAGGGTTATTTACCTAGTAACAGGGCTGTTTACCTAGTAACAGGGCCGTTTATGTGGTAACAGGGTTGTTTACCTAAAAGCAGGGCTGTTTATCTGGTAACAGGGTTGTTTAGCTTAACAAGGCTGTTTATCTGGTAACAGGGTTGTTTACCTAATAACAGGGTCGTGTAGCTGGTAACAGGGTTGTTTACCTAATAACAGGGTCATGTATCTGGTAACAGGGTTGTTTACCTAATAACAGGGCCCTTTTGATATCAATTATCTGACCTCCTTCAACCTTTGTCTTCATTCTATATGTTGTGTGGAAACTTTACTATTTACTAGATGTGTGATACATATGTCATAATGTGGAAATCAAATGGTTTACATGAATTAAAATTTTGTATAATTTGTGATAATTTAAGCAAAATATTATAAAAGCAAAAAAAAGTCAATTGCACTAAAACGCTCTACCTATTGTAGTATAGTGATCGTAATTCTAAAACATGTCCGAACTTTGAATATAAAATGCAGTTTGATATTAGATACATGACACTATAAATAGTTTATATTTTCCCGTAATTTTGCAAGAATACCTGTCTATACCTGTATTTAAGGACATCAATTTTGGTTTCACTTAGCCTGTATGTCCACTGTTATATAAAAAATCTTCTTCTTATGATACTTAAAGTTACCATAGGTGTTTGTTGCAAATTACGCAAAAGTAAATATCATGGAAAATAGAAATATTTACAGTTTTTCAAATAATATGAAATAGTATTGATGGGTTGAAGGAGCTTTATTGGTCTGTTACAACAGGTGGTGATGGACCTGCGTCGGGGGATGGAGGAACTTAACCTGTTGAGATCGTGGCTCGCTAACATACACGCGCGTGCCCCAGGATGTCCGGTGATCGTGGTTGGTACTCATGCTGACTGTGTGGCAGACAACAAGCGGCTGCAGCTACAGAATCACATCAGGATGAAGCTCCGCGACCTCGTCATCAAACTAGGTAGGACATTATCATGTGTAGCTCAGGGAAGGGTTCATTAGTATTAGAATACTGGGAAATTAAAAAAAAAATCATTGTTTTGTGGGTCCTCTTCATCAGCAAATTTACAGGTCCAACATATTAAATAAAGGTTTGACATAAAGCTTTTCTCCAGATGACTGTTACTCTTGATCCACGAAGTCATGTCTCCACAACATTATGTGTTTTGGGGAAACCACAAAATTTTGGCCTCACAAAAATATCAGATTTCACAGCATAGGTATTTCTGCATCTGGTAACAAACAATTACACTGCATTACAGGTATAAACTAAATGCTACATTCTGTACAATGTAATTAGGTGACTACTGTTCCTCCTACACAATCCACCCAGCCACTGAAAAACCTGTAAATTCTCAGGCTATATATACCTGCCATGCCTATCTTCTATGGAGGGAGATTAGATTTGACTTACCTGTATGATATGACATTTGTCTGTAGGGTTTGCTGACATCCAGGACTTTGTTACGGTGAACTGTACTAAAGAAACACCTGAGATGGAGAGACTTCGAGAGTTCATCAAGGAGAAGATTGACAGGTAATAATATTTCAAGATAGTGGTAACATCCCTTCAAAGCAAAGGGGAGATAACTATTTTATGATTTGTTGTTGACAGTGAACGGGATATAACTATTAAATTTCTGTGTTGTTTACAGTTACAATGTAAAGAGGAGACAACCGCCTTATTAATTTTCTATGTTTTTTACAGTTGTTGAATGGTAAAGGGGAGATAACTGTTGTGTTCTATGTTGTCTACAGCTATACAAGTAAGGGGAGATCATTATTGTCTTCTGTTATACAATGAAGGGGAGATAACTTTGCGGCTTATTAATTCTGTCCAGAGAACGAAATGACGGACCCACTTCCGTTCGGGGTGCGTGCGCATATTTTAGTCTTGCATGCTTCCGCTATATAGTTTCGTTATCGTAAATAGAAAGTAGAATCTCTGACACTCACATGTGGGTTACATAAAGTCTTCTGATACTCTTATCCAAATAATAATCCATACTTTAAATAATTGCTGAAAATAAAATGTTTATCTCCGGTGCATTCTACAATGTTGTGGTGGTGAAATTCATGCACTGAGTTTGAGCGTTTTAGCAACTCGGATTGAGGTCTGAGGAGGTTTACGCGTGTGAAACACATATGATTCGAGAAAGTACATGTGAAGACTATCAAGCATTGATGCTGTCTGTATAAGGAGGAAGTAAATATATATACTTATAAACCGTTTGAGTATTTTCAAGTATAACCTTTATTTTGATGTTTCAAAGGGGAAAGTAATATGACATATCGTGCTTAGGTTGACAACGGTAATCGCTTTGAGACGAGACGATATGTGAACCGTGTATGCTTATCAAACATTTCTGTAACACAGCATGCTTTTTCTAGTGTATTTAGTATGAAAATGTAACAATTTAAGAACATGACACAACTGCCGCTGCTGTTTGACAAGAATTCACAACGTTTCAAAATATTATCCAATCCGGTGTAAGGGAAATAACTCTTACGTTGGTAAAGTCGCATTGAGAAATATAATTCATTCAATAACAGTAAATAAAGTCACTACATGTATTATAATTATTATTAATATGAATAAAAAATAAATAAAAATAAAAGGAGTACACCCTTCATTTCACAAGCACAAAATGCACCTATTCTTTATTATCCATTCACCGATTGCCATTATGCACGTAAATGCTCATGTCACATCATCGGAGGATTCTAATTAATGAAAATTACAACAATGCGTCACACTTAAAGAGGGTGAAAAAAGAGGAGAGGGAGAATGTTTTTAAGGCATCATTTAAGAGGTGATTGATTTTGGAAATTCAAAAGGCAACATCATCACATGACCTGATTTTCAGTTAACAGAATACAGAACACATATCTGAGGTATTATAGAAGATATTGATGCTCAACGTGTTACTGAAGCAATTAATTTTAAAGTGGTGAGCGGCTTTAATGTCACACTGACATAATTCTAGTTTTCTTTTCTTTTTCTTTTTACAGTTACAAAGTAAAGGGTCAGCCTGTGATGGGACAGAAGGTCCCAGCTGACTATGTGGTAAGATAGAATTTCTGGGTGAAAGGTTAACAGGTCGTGATAGACAAGCATAGAGTATCTGGGTGAAAGGTTAACAGGTCGTGATAGACAAGCATAGAGTATCTGGGTGAAAGGTTAACAGGTCGTGATAGACAAGCATAGAGTATCTGGGTGAAAGGTTAACAGGTTGTGATAGACAAGTATTTAAGTTTTGTTTCACTCTATCAGGTCTGAAGGTAAGACAGGTTTATCTTTACAGTGAAATAAAACTTACTATACAATCTGGCTAATTAACTATCATAGGACCAATACCCCAAATGTTTTCTTTATCTGTTATCAATCTGTCTTTGCACTTTGCCTAAATGTTGAAGGTAAAGTTTTCAAAGACAAATTAGTGTAGTGCAAAGTAAACTTGGTAATTGATTATTTACATGTATGTGATAAAAAAAACCACTATTGACATATCTATGCATCGACGGATTGTTAATGTATTGTAATAGGCTAGCATTTACCTTTTAGGAGCTCTAGATTGTTCACCATGTTTCCTGCCAATGTCAAGTCAGATTGTAAAATATCACTAATATATTAGATGCCATAATTTTGTGTTACAGACTGCTAAGTGTTAGATCCAGTAAAAGAAGGTAACATTATATAATTTCCTTCTATTTATCCATCAATTTCAACTTTTTATTATATCTTGTTTAATGCACCTGCATTTTACCAGAAACTTGCTGAAGTATTGGAGGAGGAAGTTCGTGCTGAACATACTAAGTACCCCATCATCACACACACCCAGCTTCTCAAGGTCGTGGAGAAGCATAAGCTTGACCTTGAGGAGGAGGATTTGAAGCAGGCAGTACGGTTCCTACACCGAAGTGGTGTGCTGCTTCACTACGAGGATGCTGCGCTACAGCTGAAGGATCTGTACTTTCTAGACCCAAGCTGGCTGTGTGGTATGATGGCTCAGGTCGTCAATGTACGTCAGATCAACAACGGGGTAGGTGTTCTATCAGACCTCCCTTTATATTGACTGTATGTCAGATCAACCACTTCAAAAGGAATGGGGTAGGTGTTCTATCAGACCTCCCTTTATATCGACAGTACGTCAAATCAACCACTTCATCAGGAATGGGGTGGGTGTTCTATCAGACCTCCCTTTATATCAACTATACGTCAAATCAACCACATCATCAGGAATGGGGTAGGTGTTCTATCAGACCTACCTTTATAGTCACTGTACGTCAGATCAACCACTTCATCAGGAATGGGGTAGGTGTTCTATCAGACCTACCTTTATAGTCACTGTACGTCAGATCAACCCCTTCATCAGGAATGGGGAAGTTGTTCTATCAGACCTCCCTTTATTGTCACTGTACGTCAGATCAACCACTTCATCAGGAAGGGGGTAGGTGTTCTATCAGACCTACCTTTATAGTCACTGTACGTCAGATCAACCCTTTCATCAGGAACAGGGTAGGTGTTCTATCAGACCTACCTTTATAGTCACTGTACATCAGATCAACCCCTTCATCAGGAACAGGGTAGGTGTTCTATCAGACCTTCTTGTATAGTCACTGTATGTCAGATCAACCCTTTCATCACTACCTAACAAGTGTCAGGCCTATATGCAACACATTAGCATGTAATTGTAATCATGACAGAAAATAAATATTCTTTATCTTTTTACAAAACTTGTACATGTACCAGAAACTCAACGAGTGTCAGTTGTTTGTTATATGAAAATAAAGTGATAAATGTTTTTGGCCGACAGATTCTACGTAGGGAGGACATGAAGTTGTTGTTAACAGGGAAGAAGCTGAAGAGAGAGGGAGAGAGGACGTTCTTCTTCCCAATCGACTTCCTACCCCAGTACATCAGGGTACTGGAGAAGTAAGTGTATAGAGACAGTAGTCATCAGGTCAAGGTCACCCTAGTGGTTATCACCTCCCCCAGTACATCAGGGTACTAGAGAGGTGAGGGGATAGAGACAGTAGTCATTAGGTCAAGGTCACCCTAGTGGTTATCATCTACCCCAGTACATCAGGGTACTAGAGAGGTGAGTGTATAGAGACAGTAGTCATTAGGTCAAGGTCACCCTAGTGGTTATCACCTACCCCAGTATATCAGGGTACTAGAGAAGTAAGTGTATAGAGACAGTAGTCATTAGGTCAAGGTCATCCTAGTGGTTATCATCTACCTCAGTACATCAGGGTACTGGAGAAGTAAGTGCATAGAGACAGTAGTCATTAGGTCAAGGTCACCCTAGTGGTTATCACCTACCCCAGTACATCAGGTTACTAGAGAGGTAAGTGTATAGAGACAGTAGTCATTAGGTCAAGGTCACCCTAGTGGTTATCATCTACCCCAGTACATCAGGGTACTGGAGAAGTAAGTGTATAGAGACAGTAGTTATTAGGTCAAGGTCACCCTAGTGGTTATCACCTAGCCCAGTACATCAGGGTACTGGAGAAGTAAGTGTATAGAGACAGTAGTCAATAGGTCAGGGTCACCCTAGTGATTATCACCTACCCCAGTACATTAGGGTACTAGAGAGGTGAGTGTATAGAGACAGTAGTCATAAGGTCAAGGTCACCCTAGTGGTTATCACCTACCCCAGTACATCAGGGTACTGGAGAAGTAAGTGCATAGAGACAGTAATAATTAGGTCAAGGTCACCCTAGTGGTTATCACCTACCCCAGTAAAGCAGGGTACTTGAGAAGTAGGTGTATAGAGACAGTAGTTATTAGGTCAAGGCCACCCTAGTGGTTATCACCTACCCCAGTACATCAGGGTACTGGAGAGGTAAGTGTCTAGAGACAGTAGTCATTAGGTCAAGGTCACCCTAGTGGTTATCGCCTACCCCAGTACATCAGGTTACTAGAGAGGTAAGTGTATAGAGACAGTAGTCATTAGGTCAGGGTCACCCTAGTGGTTATCACCTACCCCAGAACATCAGGGTACTGGAGAAGTAAGTGTATAGAGACAGTAGTTATTAGGTCCAGGTCACCCTAGTGGTTATCACCTACCCCAGTAAAGCAGGGTACTTGAGAAGTAAGTGTATAGAGACAGTAGTTATTAGGTCCAGGTCACCCTAGTGGTTATCACCTACCCCAGTACATCAGGGTACTGGAGAAGTAAGTGTATAGAGACAGTAGTCATTAGGTCAAGGTCACCCTAGTGTTTATCACCTACCATCATAGTGAGGTTTTTTGCTTATCCACTTGCTAGTGTGAATAGCTATCCCGTTGTAAGTCGGTCCCGTGGAGACATCACTACGCCTGTGTTATGGTCTCATAACACAGAACAGACCTTGGTAGTGTTATAAAGTGGCTGGCAGTACAAATGTAAATAAATAGTACTAAAGATTCACATTTTGTCAATGATTTGGAACAATTGTGAAGGGACTTTTAGGTGAATACCAAATTTGATGTCTAGGGTTGACCTTTTGAATGTGTTACATGAGACAAAAAATTATAGAAATGTTGGTTTGAGCACAAAATCCATACCTGAGGAAGATAACAGTTTCAAGATAACAGGTCTCGGTTTAATCTGTCTATTAATGCTTCAGTCACATTTGTCTAGATTTCCTAAAAAGGCGACTGGCGATGAGTTCTTGGCCAAAATCTGCACATATTTACACACCATATAAAATGCGAAATATTGTATCCTGCCCAATCACACGGCCGCACAAACATCTTTCAGCTACCGTACGACAGCCCGGCCATTGTCAGATATATTTTTCCAAAATTTTGTAAAGTCATATTTTGCTTCAGGTTTGAAATTGCTCTGCAGTACTCAGAGGAAGAAGTCCTCATTCCGTACCATCTGCCTGACAAACGGCCAGACCTGCAAATGCCACACCTCAAAATAAATGGTACGATGTTTGACATATTTCAACAGGATTGTTTTGGGTTTTTTTATATAGAGAGATATTAAAGAGGATATTTATATCAATGATAATCAATTTTTTCTCAAAATTTTTGGGATTTTGTTTGTTTTTTTGCAGACATGTTATTAACCCTTTGACCTTGTGACATTGACTTTTTACATTTGACCTTACAGAGAAGATCTGTCGCCACTACTCGATGCCACTTGTGCCTCTGGGTCTGTGGTCACGCCTCATCACTCGCCTAGTCGCATTCTCTAACAGCGCCCTCACTCTGGTAGGTGCTGTTAGAAAAGGGTGAAAACCATGTGTCACCCACAAAAGTAACAGCATAAATTTACTAGAGGTTTTTAACAGGCAGACATCATTATCTAATAAAAAAAACTGTACAGTTTGTGACTCAATTAAGTTTCAGATTATGTTTTCCTTAAGTCTGTTTAATTTTGAATCCATACAAGTTATTATGGAAAGATTTAATAAGGGTTACTGATGACCAGTTGAAATTGCAAAATATAAGAGAATTTTGAATATTCAGTTGATCTTTTCAATTTTTTTATTTTTTCTTAATCTGCAGAGCACATTCTTGAAAAAACATGATAATAAAAGGAGAATGTGTAGTTACTGAAAATGTATCTGTTGGTGAATTGTAAATTTTTTCTTGAATGTACTCTATAAATGCTAAAAGAAAAGCAGTGATTATAATAGTTATAATTGATTAGACCCTGGTGGAAGAGAAGAGACCCCCTACAATGAAGTACTGGAAGAAGGGCATATTTGGCTTCTGGTCTCGTGTAAGTACAGGTGTTTTAATGTTGACAGGAGTTACAATTCTGACAGTTGTTACCATGGTGACAGTGGTTACCATGTTGACGGTGTTTACAGGTGTTACCATATTGACAGTCATTTCCTTGTGAACAGATGTTTCCCATCTAACATCACTGTTTAACTGGGCAGTTATATTACTGATGTAGTTACTAATCAGGGCCAGTAACAAATTTGCCCCGCCAATCCTGTATTTAACTTAATTTCAGAAATATGCAAAAATGATTAGACCTTCTGAAAGTTTCATAGAACATGCCTTGACCATGAAGATCTACCTTGTACAAATTAAGGAAAATGTGTCCATTTGTAATGATGAAGGAGGAAAACGAATGTCACAGAGCACTTTCCTCAGTATCAAGTTATCATTGAGTAAT
The DNA here is from genome assembly GCF_002113885.1 of Mizuhopecten yessoensis. Lineage (NCBI taxonomy): Eukaryota > Metazoa > Mollusca > Bivalvia > Pectinida > Pectinidae > Mizuhopecten > Mizuhopecten yessoensis. Next base: position 700,357 of record NW_018403755.1, on the reverse strand, counting down.
AATTAAACAACGTTATAGTAAATAACTTCATAAACAGCTTGGTCTGTGAATTAGATGATTCCTGTAGACCTAGAGTCTAGTTGGTTATGGTGATTGTCTATGGGTGTGTAATGTTAAATTCTAACACTGTACTTCTGTCTATAAACAGAGTTCATTCTTCCTGCTGGACTATCACTTCCTAGAGGATGAAGAGATACACCTGATGGTGCCCAGTACCTCCAAGGGCTCCACGTGAGTTAAAAATAGATAGGATTAACCAGTAGAGCTTGGCTGGTGTCAATGTAAACATGAATACTATTGGTCAGCAGAACTAATATCAATGTAAATATGGGTATGATTGGTCAGTAAAACTAATATCAATGTAAATATGGGTATGATTGGTCAGTAAAACTAATATCAATGAAAACATGGATATGATTGATCAGTAAAACTAATATCAATCTAAACATGGGTATGATTGGTCAGTAAAACTAATATCAATCTAAACATGGGTATGATTGGTCAGTAAAACTAATATCAATCTAAACATTGATATGATTGGTTAGTTATAACCATCATAAAAAGCAAATGTGTATGTATGTAGTTGGTTGGTCAATAGACCATTTCATTATTGTGGACAGTGGTTGACAAAATTCCACCATTTAGGTCAGTATTTAAAGAGCCAATACATATTACGTATACAATACAGTCAGTGTCATTATTAATGTTATTTAATTGATGTTGGTACAAATGTAAGACCTAGTGGGGTTATACCGGTCTTTCAGTCATCTAGCTGGAGAGAACATGTGTATAGGACTAGGATAGCAAAATTTAATTTTCTAATTAAGATTGAAATGTTTAATACAGTTATACATGTAACTAGTGTACAGGAAAAAATGTTCTTTTTGTTTTGAAAATTCCTCAAATTCACTGTAATGTTTGACAACTTTGATCCAGGTTGTTTGGGCTCTTGGTTGACCACATCACTGCCCTGGTGGAGGAATGGTACCCCGGTCTGACAAGTTTAGACCCAGTCCAGGGGAGAGAACTCCTGGTACAACACGTGCCCTGTATAGGGTGTACAGGTAAAGCTAGACTCAATACATTTACCTGGTTTATGATTATGTCAAAAAAGTGTATATAAATCTCCACCCAACACTTTTCTAGGTAAATAGCTAGTCAAGTGACAAGTGTAAACTGAATTATAGTTATCATTACAAAGTTGTTTGATGTGACAGCAGGGACTGAATATTGGTTGTCAAAACATTAATGCACATCAGTTATGATTAATACCGTCACATTTCATTCAACATCATTTTACATTTAAATAGCAATCACCATGCCATGTGTATTTCGCAGTTTGCGAACCAACTGCATAGTGCTTGGTTATATCATGAAGAAATCAAGCCTTTTGGATAATTCCTCCAGCACTCATACACACACATACATGCACCCACAACACACATGGTGGCACGTCCTTAAACAACCGAAATAATAATAGGATGTTGATTATAGGATGTTAATCCCTGTAAAACCAACCAGCCTTTTGGATAAAAGGTTAACTTCAGAAAGTAAAACTAAACATTTCACTGACGCAAATAAAATAAGTATTTTCACTAAACACAGATGTGGATGTCCAGAAACACTTCCTGTTGGACGACCTGCTGGACCAGACCAAGTCAGGCATGGAAATCTACTGTGATGTGCACAAGGGTTATGTCCCTTTGTCTAAGCTGGTAGGTTTTCCATTCTCCATGGTTGTTTATAAGGCCCCTTTTGCTTGCCCTGTCTGTTTTTAAATGTTACATTTTCGAGTATAAATCCTGGTGGATCTACAAATGTCTATGCAGGCCTCGTAAGGCTTTGTCAAGGTTCGCCTGAAAATTGAACAACTCTGGTCCAACTGGTTCAACCGTTTGGATCGTAACAAGGATTGAGGCTTAATGCTCCCACTGGTAGTGTATTACTATAGACCTTGCCATCATTTAGTCATTAAACAGTTAAAACCCTCTCTTCAAACATTTGATTGAGGGAGGATAAGGTGTTGTGGCTACTTGATATGATGGAAATAGGATATGAAAGAAATTGAATCTGAAAATAAAATATAACCACTTAAAACCCTTAAATCAAGTTTGCATATTGATTAACGTTTCGATAATAATTATAGTTACCCTGGGTAATTGTATTAAACTGAACCCTCTGTAACCTGATATCTGTAACTTGCGCCACTTCATATATTTCTATGTAAATTAAACTGGTACACTAACAAACTGTCTGTTCTGCGCAGAATGTTACTGGTGTTAGTTTGTAGTTTAGACTGATTTCACTGTAAATTCTTGCACACATTTTTGTTTTACAAAATATTGATGAGAAACTCCAATTAAAAGATGAATATCTTTTCATATTTCAGGCTCCAGATATTATTCTGAATGATGTGAAACCAGAGCTACAAGTTGACCATTCTGTTTTTGAATTTGAGGAAAAGTAAGTATCTATTGGTCACAATATAGTATTTGATGATAAGAAATGTGTTTTAATATTAAAATAAATATTCATGGGGAAGTTTCAAAGTGTAGCTACTTCATCATATCAAATTAATTACATTGTAACAATTGATTGGAATGAAACCTTGTGATACTGGCTCAGTTCTGATTTATTTTAATTTTCATTTTTTTCATTTTTATACAATATTTCTATAACAATATAGTTTTATTGTAATTCTTAATATTGACTTGGTTTTAATGGAGTAGTTACATCAAAATAACCATGATATTAATGGGTTATGTTTCTGTTTTCAGTCCCGATAACTTGCTGGGAGACGGAGGTTATGGGGCTGTGTACAAAGGCGTCTACAAAGGACAGGTAGAGAAATGGAGGTCGTACTTAATAGGGAACATATATAATAATAATAATAATTTGCAGTTTTTATAAACCGCTTTATCACAACCTAGTTCGTAGGTCGTCTCAAAGCGGTTCACAAATTATTATCCGTGGTTATAGGGCCATCGCAACCACCCAATTTCTTTCTAAACTCCCGGTGCTGCCATTTCGGCGATTACAGCTAACATTCAACAATTCTAGCGCTGCCCAACCAAAAACTCATTTACAGTAGAGTAGACTGAAACAAGGGGATTACATACATTTCTGTTTGCGGTTTGTACCTTAAAACATATATTTCGGTGTCTGATGACGAGTTTGTGTTTTGTTCCTTGTAACATATATTTCTGTGTCTGATGACGAGTTTGTGTTTTGTACCTTGTAACATATATTTCTGTGTCTGATGACGAGTTTGTGTTTTGTAGCCAGCAGCCATTAAGGCGTTCAATGTTATCGGAGCAGTACACCCCCACAAGATACAGAGACAAGAGGTAGCTAATACTACTTCTAGATAAAACATATCTTACCAAGAATTTACTCTTTCTTTCATTTAAAAATTAACTTGGTCTGAGTTGAATGCGATCTTTGTATATGGATCTTAGTGAGTTGGTGTTAAATGTGTTTGTGATTGAAATGTTTTCCATCTATAAGATGCTGGATATATCGCTATTGGTTTATTTTAGGCGACAGTGCTGAGGTGTTTGAACCACCCCAGTATCGTGTCCCTGTTAGGTGTCAGTTTCCAGCCCCGTGTTATAGTCCTAGAACTGGCACCTAAAGGATCCCTGGGAAATGTCCTCAAGTCCGGGCGTCCACTGGACCGTATCATGCAACACCGCATAGCCTTACAGGTAATGATAAGTATGCAGGGTGTCCTCTGGACCGTATCATGCAACACCGCGTAGCCTTACAGGTACTGATAAGTTATTTAGAAGCTTGTCATTCATTAGGTTTATGTACTAGGATGCTGATATATGGCATAAGGTTCCTGTGGAGAATGATATTGATGTAGTGAAGTGAAAATTAAAAAATGATTTCAAATTTTGAATTATGTTTACCTGTTTTGTTTGTACTTAACTGTTTTGAAGCACATCAACGTTTAAGTTTTAACTGCAAGTTATATAGAAGCTTGTCATTCATTTAATATGTGTACTAGAATGCTGATATTTGGCATGGAGGTTCCTGTGGAGTATGATATTGATGTAGTGAAGTTAAAATTTATAAATGATTTCAAAATATTTTGGAATTTTCCACCTGTTTTGTACTTAACTGTTTTGAAGTACATCAGCATTTAAATTTTAATTGCAAGTTATTTAGAAGCTTGTCATTCATTAAATATGTGTACTAGGACGCTGATATTTTGCATAGAGGTTCCTGTGGGGTAAAATATAAGAAGTGAAGTTAAAATTTTTAAAAAAATTAAATATTTTTTTTAGACTTTTGACCTGTTTTGAACTTTACATTTTTACAAACAAATTATTAAATAGGATAAAATTTTAAACAGGCGAGCATTGGTGGCTTTGACACCATCTCTGGTTGTGGAAATGACAACATTGATCTCAATTTGTCACAGAAATACAATTATGTGCTTACGCAAATTATACCAATATATTTATATCAATCTAAAAATAATGTTATAAATCACAGAGTAAAGAGGTTCTAGTTAAGAACTGTTACATTATATTTTGTCAGGTTGCTGAGGGCCTGGTCTATCTACACCAGTTGATGATTGTCTACCGTGATATGAAGCCAGACAACGTTCTGATCTACAGTCTAGATCTTAACTCACCTGTAAGTCTGACTGCTACTCACCTGTAAGTTTTACTCTAACTTGCCTGTAACTCTGACCTTAACTCAACTGTAAGGTTGACCTTAACTCACCTGTAAGTCTGGCTGCTACTCACCTGTAAGTTTTACTCTAACTCACCTGTAAGTCTTACCTCGACTCAACTGTAAAATTGACTTTGACTCACCTGTATGTTTGACCTTGACTCACCTGAAAGTTTGACCTCAACTAACCTGTTAGTTTGACCTTGGCTCACCTGTAAGTCTTACCTCTGCTCACCTGTAAATTTGACTTCAACTCACCTGTAAATCTGACCACAACTCACCCTTAAGTTTGACTCCAACTGGAAGTTTGACCTTTGCTCACTTGTAAGTGTAAATAAGTCTAATCTTTGGCCTATATCAGCTATGAAACTTGACTCTAACTTGCATTTGAATGCATCCAAATATTTCCTATTGTACAGATAAATGCCAAGGTTTCTGACTATGGAATTGCTCGGTTTGCCACGCTGGACGGATTGTTGGCCCAGGAGGGAACACCTGCCTACCGAGCTCCGGAGGTCATCCGCGGAGAATCATACTCCTTCACGGTACTCATCCTATAACACTTAGAACTCCCTCGGTCGTCTGTGGTCAAGGGCTAACAAAATAATCAAATGTATTACATTGACTTTCTTTCAAGGTCCAGAGGTCAAACGTGTACATATACTCAAATTATCTCTTCTTTAGAACTGTGAGGCCTAGAGTGTTGACATTTTCACTGCTTCTAGCTGGAATGAAGGTCTAAACAAGTGTGTTCAATTAAATTTTGACCACCATTCAAGGTCATAAAGGTTAAATGTGTTTAATGACTTCTTCTAACAGGCCATGCATCCTTTAGCCATTCTATGTGGTCAGCAGCTTTCTAGGATAAAGTGGTATCAACTTTGTTTAGATAAATAAATTTGAACAACATTTGTGGTAACTAGAGTAGTGGACTAGAGTAGAGAACTAGAGTAGTGGACTAAAGTAGAGGACTAGAGTAGAGGACTAGAGTAGAGTAGAGTAGAGTAGAGGACGAGAGTAGAGGACTAGATTAGAGTAGAGTAGAGGACTAGTGTAAAGGACTAGAGTAGAGCACTAGAGTAGAGTAGAGAACTAGAGTAGAGGACTAGAGTAGAGTTGATGACTAGAGTAAAGGACTAGAGTAGAGGACTAGAGTAGAGGAGAGTAGAGTAGAGGACTAGAGTAGAGGCCTAGAGTAGAGTAGAGTAGAGTAGAGGACTAGAGTAGAGGACTAGATTAGAGTAGAGTAGAGGACTAGTGTAAAGGACTAGTGTACAGGACTAGAGTAGAGGACTAGTGTAGAGGACTACAGAAGAGGACTAGAGTAGAGTAGAGGACTAGAGTAGAGGACTAGTGTAGAGGACTAGAGTAGAGGACTAGAGTAGAGTAGAGGACTAGAGTAGAGGACTAGTGTAGAGGACTCGAGTAGAGGACTAGAGTAGAGTAGAGAACTAGAGTAGAGGACTAGAGTAGAGTTGATGACTAGAGTAAAGGACTAGAGTAGAGGACTAGAGTAGATGACTAGAGTAGAGTAGAGAACTAGAGTAGATTACTAGTGTAGAGGACTAGTGTACAGGACTAGAGTAGAGGACTAGTGTAGAGGACTAGAGTAGAGTAGAGGACTAGAGTAGAGGACTAGAGTAGAGGACTAGTGTAGAGGACTAGAGTAGAGGACTAGTGTAGAGGACTAGAGAAGAGTAGAGTAGTGGACTTGAGTAGAGGACTAGAGTAGAGTAGAGAACTAGAGTAGAGGACTAGAGTAGAGTTGATGACTAGAGTAAAGGACTAGAGTAGAGGACTAGAGTAGAGGACTAGTGTAGATGACTAGAGTAGAGGACTAGTGTAGAGGACTAGAGAAGAGTAGAGTAGTGGACTTGAGTAGAGGACTAGAGTAAAGTAGAGAACTAGAGTAGAGGACTAGAGTAGATGACTAGAGTAGAGTAGAGAACTAGAGTAGAGAACTAAAGTAGTGGACTAGAGTAGAGGACTTGAGTAGAGGACTAGAATAGAGGACTAGTGAAGAGTAGAGTAGTGCACTAGAGTAGAGGACTAGAGTTAAGGACTAGAGTAGAGGACTAGAGTAGAGGACTAGAATAGAGGACTAGTTAAGAGTAGAGTAGTGGACTAGAGTAGAGGACTAGAGTAAAGGACTAGAGTAGAGGACTAGAGTAGAGGACTAGTGTAGATGACTAGAGTAGAGGACTAGTGTAGAGGACTAGAGTAGAGTAGAGGACTAGAGTAGAGGACTAGAGTAGAGTAGAGTAGAGTAGAGGACTAGAGTAGAGGACTAGAGTAGAGGACTAGGGTAGAGTAGAGGACTAGAGTAGAGGACTAGTGTAGATGACTAGAGTAGAGGACTAGTGTAGAGGACTAGAGAAGAGTAGAGTAGTGGACTTGAGTAGAGGACTAGAGTAGAGGAGAGAACTAGAGTAGAGGACTAGAGTAGATGACTAGAGTAGAGTAGAGAACTAGAGTAGATTACTAGTGTAGAGGACTAGTGTACAGGACTAGAGTAGAGGACTAGTGTAGAGGACTAGAGTAGAGGACTAGAGTAGAGTAGAGTAGAGTAGAGGACTAGAGTAGAGGACTAGAGTAGAGTAGAGTAGAGTAGAGGACTAGAGTAGAGGACTAGAGTAGAGGACTAGAATAGAGGACTAGTGAAGAGTAGAGGAGTGGACTAGAGCAGAGGACTAGAGTTAAGGACTAGAGTAGAGGACTAGAGTAGAGAACTAGAGTAGAGGACTAGGGTAGAGTAGAGGACTAGAGTAGAGGACTAGTGTAGAGTAGAGTAGATGACTAGTGTAGAGGACTAGAGTAGAGTAGAGTGGAGGACTAGAGTAGAGTAGAGTAGAGGACTAGTGTAGGGGACTAGTTTAGAGGACTAGTGTAGAGGAATAGTGTAGTGATATGTATTTGGCATTTATATATAACGTCGGGTCAGATATGTTTATCACCCCACAATGTAGATAAAGCCTCTTTTGTCAGTTCTATAACAGTGCTATTTATTTTGATTTAAATGGAAAGAAAACACAATTACACCTCATATCCAGATGTTGAGAAATTCCTCACCAGGGATTAGCTATTTTTGAGGTGCTCCTAATTTAATACCAAAAATCTGACAATATTGACAACTATATTTTCTTGTTGAAATTAAGATAAAGGGAGATAGCTCTAACACAAATTAGATATAGCTGTGTAAGGGAGATAACTCTAACATAAATCACATATATAGCTGTGTAAGGCAGCATACAACCTCTACTGTAAATTGTCTGTTCCAGGCTGATGTGTTTTCCTATGGGATCACGTTATACGCTCTCCTCACGAGCGGACGGCATCCGTTTGATGAATTTGAGTTCAAAAGTGACATGGACCGAGCCATTGCTGAGGTATAGTGTTAACAGGGAAACTCAGAAATATAATATTAATTGGAAACAGTAAGAATTTCAGGAACAAAAGAAGTTTCTGTCAATTATTTTATCCATCAAATGTGTAATGGTATCATTAAAACGGTGTCATGGGAACGAGGTACCACTTTGATAGTTGTTTTCCCTGTTAGTGAGTCTTCACAGGAATAACAGGTCATGGTGTAATGTTCCCTCCCACACCCACTACCTGGTGTGTTTTATATAAACTATTGACACCTGCAAACTGCTCAGTATATATTTCCCAGGTTGATGACATTTGGCCAGTAACATGCTGGCATGAAAGGCTACCATGTTTGTTCAAATGAATGACCTTGACCTTTATTCAAGATTGCAGGGATCAAATATGTTAAAATAGTTTAACAACTTCTTCTGAACAACCAGAAGCCCCAGGGTAATAATATATGGCAAGTACATTGTAGCATGTTGGGATAAATGGCTTCCAAGTTTGTTCAAATGAATGACCTTGACTATATTCAAGGTCACAGGGGTCAAATATGTTCAAATCTTTTAACAACTTCTTCTGAATAACCATGATGTCAAGACTGTTGATGTCTAGCCAGTAGCATGCAAGGATGAAGTGCTACAAAGTTTGTTAAAATTGGTCAAATATGTTTATAATCTTTGAGCAACTTCTTCTGAATAACCATGAGGCCCAGATTGTTAATATTTGGCTAGTAGCATGCTTGGATGAAGGGCTATCAAGATTTTTCATTTGAATGACCTTGACCCACTTTCAAGGTGACATTTGGTCAAATATGTATAAATCTTTAAATAACCTAATCTCAATAAACAAAAGGTCTGGGTTGGTGGTTTTTGGCAAGTTGCATGCTGAGATATAGGGCTATAAAGTTGTTTTTAACGTAATGACCTTGTTTGACTTTCAAGGTCATAGAGGTCAAATGATTTAAAATCTTTTAACAGGTATTTTCAAATGACTTATAGTTTTAAATACTGATATTTTGCATGTAGCTTTATTTTAGATCACTTTTAAGGTTGCAGGTGTGAGATTAATACCAGGTGAGCCATGCAGGCCCATTGGGCCTCTTTTCAAGTTCTAGACTTTATCTATGCAGAATCAAACGTAGTAAGAGAACATTGATGTAAATCAGGCAAAGTATGTCTACATCCATTCTATCATTACTATAAAGATCACAAAGTATTTGTATTATAATATAATTTGTTGTTGTGTATAGGGCGTGACGATGCCAGCCATTACACAGCGTGGGGCCAGTCCGTGGCCCGACATGGAGAACATACTGAATGGCTGTTTGTACAACTTACCTGACAAACGACTACAGGTAAAACTAAATAATTATGTGCAGGTTAAAACACAAATCAACAAATATTCAGCAATTGAGCATACAGATGAAACTGTCATAATAGTGTAGTGTACTTGTTGTATATGAAGAAGACAAATGAGCTTGACTAACTGAAAACTCCATCTGTCCGCCGTCTTACCGACTTACTTTGCTATATTGTAGTCCAAAGACATAGTGAGACGTCTAAAGATACCAGATATCCTGAGTCTCCGAAGTTTTACTCTCATATCAAAGTCAGCGTCACTGGAGTGCTTCACAGTTCAGGTGAGTGTCTTATACGTATAGTGTCAAAGTCAGCATCAACCCGGTGTTTACAGTTCAGGTGAGTATCTTATAAGTATAGTGTCAAAGTCAGCATCACTCTGATGTCTACAGTTCAGGTGAGTATCTTATAAGTATAGTGTCAAAGTCAGCATCAACCCGGTGTTTACAGTTCAGGTGAGTATCTTATAAGTATAGTGTCAAAGTCAGCATCACTCTGATGTCTACAGTTCAGGTGAGTATCTTATAAGTATAGTGTCAAAGTCAGCATCAACCCGGTGTTTACAGTTCAGGTGAGTATCTTATAAGTAAAGTGTCAAAGTCAGCATCACTCCGGTGTTTACAGTTCAGGTGAGTATCTTATAAGTAAAGTGTCAAAGTCAGCATCACTCCGGTGTTTACAGTTCAGGTGAGTATCTTATAAGTATAGTGTCAAAGTCAGCATCACTCCGGTGTTTACAGTTCAGGTGTGTATCTTATAAGTAAAGTGTCAAAGTCAGCATCACTCCGGTGTTTACAGTTCAGGTGTGTATCTTATAAGTAAAGTGTCAAAGTCAGCATCACTCCAGTGTTTACAGTTCAGGTGAGTATCTTATAAGTATAGTGTCAAAGTCAGCATCACTCCGGTGTTTACAGTTCAGGTGAGTATCTTATAAGTATAGTGTCAAAGTCAGCATCACTCCGGTGTTTACAGTTCAGGTGAGTATCTTATAAGTATAGTGTCAAAGTCAGCATCACTCCGGTGTTTACAGTTCAGGTGAGTATCTTATAAGTATAGTGTCAAAGTCAGCATCACTCCGGTGTTTACAGTTCAGGTGTGTATCTTATAAGTAAAGTGTCAAAGTCAGCATCACTCCGGTGTTTACAGTTCAGGTGAGTATCTTATAAGTAAAGTGTCAAAGTCAGCATCACTCCGGTGTTTACAGTTCAGGTGAGTATCTTATAAGTAAAGTGTCAAAGTCAGCATCACTCCGGTGTTTACAGTTCAGGTGTGTATCTTATAAGTAAAGTGTCAAAGTCAGCATCACTCCGGTGTTTACAGTTCAGGTGTGTATCTTATAAGTAAAGTGTCAAAGTCAGCATCACTCCGGTGTTTACAGTTCAGGTGAGTATCTTATAAGTAAAGTGTCAAAGTCAGCATCACTCCGGTGTTTACAGTTCAGGTGTGTATCTTATAAGTAAAGTGTCAAAGTCAGCATCACTCCGGTGTTTACAGTTCAGGTGAGTATCTTATAAGTAAAGTGTCAAAGTCAGCATCACTCCGGTGTTTACAGTTCAGGTGAGTATCTTATAAGTAAAGTGTCAAAGTCAGCATCACTCCGGTGTTTACAGTTCAGGTGAGTATCTTATAAGTAAAGTGTCAAAGTCAGCATCACTCCGGTGTTTACAGTTCAGGTGAGTATCTTATAAGTAAAGTGTCAAAGTCAGCATCACTCCGGTGTTTACAGTTCAGGTGAGTATCTTATAAGTAAAGTGTCAAAGTCAGCATCACTCCGGTGTTTACAGTTCAGGTGAGTATCTTATAAGTATAGTGTCAAAGTCAGCATCACTCCGGTGTTTACAGTTCAGGTGAGTATCTTATAAGTATAGTGTCAAAGTCAGCATCACTCCGGTGTTTACAGTTCAGGTGAGTATCTTATAAGTAAAGTGTCAAAGTCAGCATCACTCCGGTGTTTACAGTTCAGGTGTGTATCTTATAAGTAAAGTGTCAAAGTCAGCATCACTCCGGTGTTTACAGTTCAGGTGAGTATCTTATAAGTATAGTGTCAAAGTCAGCATCACTCCGGTGTTTACAGTTCAGGTGAGTATCTTATAAGTATAGTGTCAAAGTCAGCATCACTCCGGTGTTTACAGTTCAGGTGTGTATCTTATAAGTAAAGTGTCAAAGTCAGCATCACTCCGGTGTTTACAGTTCAGGTGTGTATCTTATAAGTAAAGTGTCAAAGTCAGCATCACTCCGGTGTTTACAGTTCAGGTGAGTATCTTATAAGTAAAGTGTCAAAGTCAGCATCACTCCGGTGTTTACAGTTCAGGTGAGTATCTTATAAGTAAAGTGTCAAAGTCAGCATCACTCCGGTGTTTACAGTTCAGGTGAGTATCTTATAAGTAAAGTGTCAAAGTCAGCATCACTCCGGTGTTTACAGTTCAGGTGAGTATCTTATAAGTAAAGTGTCAAAGTCAGCATCACTCCGGTGTTTACAGTTCAGGTGAGTATCTTATAAGTAAAGTGTCAAAGTCAGCATCACTCCGGTGTTTACAGTTCAGGTGAGTATCTTATAAGTATAGTGTCAAAGTCAGCATCACTCCGGTGTTTACAGTTCAGGTGTGTATCTTATAAGTAAAGTGTCAAAGTCAGCATCACTCCGGTGTTTACAGTTCAGGTGAGTATCTTATAAGTAAAGTGTCAAAGTCAGCATCACTCCGGTGTTTACAGTTCAGGTGTGTATCTTATAAGTAAAGTGTCAAAGTCAGCATCACTCCGGTGTTTACAGTTCAGGTGTGTATCTTATAAGTAAAGTGTCAAAGTCAGCATCACTCCGGTGTTTACAGTTCAGGTGTGTATCTTATAAGTAAAGTGTCAAAGTCAGCATCACTCCGGTGTTTACAGTTCAGGTGTGTATCTTATAAGTAAAGTGTCAAAGTCAGCATCACTCCGGTGTTTACAGTTCAGGTGTGTATCTTATAAGTAAAGTGTCAAAGTCAGCATCACTCCGGTGTTTACAGTTCAGGTGTGTATCTTATAAGTAAAGTGTCAAAGTCAGCATCACTCCGGTGTTTACAGTTCAGGTGAGTATCTTATAAGTATAGTGTCAAAGTCAGCATCACTCCGGTGTTTACAGTTCAGGTGAGTATCTTATAAGTATAGTGTCAAAGTCAGCATCACTCCGGTGTTTACAGTTCAGGTGAGTATCTTATAAGTATAGTGTCAAAGTCAGCATCACTCCGGTGTTTACAGTTCAGGTGTGTATCTTATAAGTAAAGTGTCAAAGTCAGCATCACTCCGGTGTTTACAGTTCAGGTGAGTATCTTATAAGTATAGTGTCAAAGTCAGCATCACTCCGGTGTTTACAGTTCAGGTGAGTATCTTATAAGTATAGTGTCAAAGTCAGCATCACTCCGGTGTTTACAGTTCAGGTGTGTATCTTATAAGTAAAGTGTCAAAGTCAGCATCACTCCGGTGTTTACAGTTCAGGTGAGTATCTTATAAGTATAGTGTCAAAGTCAGCATCACTCCGGTGTTTACAGTTCAGGTGTGTATCTTATAAGTAAAGTGTCAAAGTCAGCATCACTCCGGTGTTTACAGTTCAGGTGAGTATCTTATAAGTAAAGTGTCAAAGTCAGCATCACTCCGGTGTTTACAGTTCAGGTGAGTATCTTATAAGTAGAGTGTCAAAGTCAGCATCACCCCGGTGTTTACAGTTCAGGTGAGTATCTTATAAGTATAGTGTCAAAGTCAGCATCATTCCGGTGTTTACAGTTCAGGTGAGTACCTTATAAGTAGAGTGTCAAAGTCAGCATCACTCCGGTGTTTACAGTTCAGGCATTTTTGTTCCTATTCTGTCAGAAATTTGTCGTATGTAGGAAAAGGAATAGGTTTGGTTTTCTTTTGTTTGATGTCCTATTAACAGCTGAGGTTTCTTAAGGTAATAGGATTGTGTCACCATTTCTCAGTAGAATATCTTCAAATTTTGTAGTTATATTGCTTTAAAGTAAAGAAAATTTTCTGCCACAAAAAAGAAGTATAGGTTGTCAGAATTTTAAGGATTTTAAATGGATATTTATGTAAAAAGGAGTGAATTTTGAAAAAAAAATGAAAGACACAATATTTTTAAAAAATGATGTCAATAAAAATGATACTGACATATATTAGTATTGCATTAATGTATATCAATTTAATAAATGCTGAAATTGTGTAAAATTAATACTCTATAGCTGATATAAAAACTGATATTTTATAATAAAACCATATACACATAGTAATTGCAGGTAAGAGTTATCGTTCTTGAAAAACTTCACAGTAGTGAAATAGATAGCCGGTTTCCTGAAGTACAGAAAAATAGACACATGTGACTCATTGATAAAAAAACACCTGAATTAATGCCTGGATTGCTTTGAAATACCTTAATATTGAGAGAACACACTGTTCTGTCAATAATAAACATACAATAATCATCAATTTAATATCAAACATTAGAATTTGCAGAAATTGTGATGCCGTCTCCCTACATTGGATATTCAACTAGGGATGTACTTCCTGTTTCTGTTTATCAATACACTCCAATGACCTTAAGGTCATGGACCGTAGTGTGTAATGTATGTGTATGTGTGCTGGAGTTAGGGTATTTGATGTATTTGCTTCCTTGTGATAGCGCAGATCTGATGCTGACTTTAAAGTGCTATCTCATTGAAATCAGCCATGGCGAAGGTACCCAGCACAGCTTCCGACTGGTCACATTTTACTGACAATGGGTGAACCAGTTGTTGTAATAATCCTAAATGCTGAACAATAAGTAGTGAATAACAACTATCTTTTTTAAAGATTTTGGTATGTCCCAGCCTTGGGAAGAACTTGTTGCCTTTACCCCACTAAGGCCAAAAGCTAGGTATTGCCAAAGAAGCACTAGAAAACAAAAAGGTTTCCAGGAAGAAGTGGAGAGAAACAAAACTTCTGAATCGTAACTCAGTCAGATATATTTAGATAAACACATTTAATTTAAAAGGACTAAATAGGAAAGGTAATGGACGCAGGCATTCCATGCCTCTATATCAGGAAAGGTAATGGACGCAGGCATTCCACGCCTCTATATCAGGAAAGGTAATGGATGCAGGCATTCCACGCCTCTATATCAGGAAAGGTAATGGATGCAGGCATTGCATGCCTCTATATCAGGAAAGGTAATGGATGCAGGCAGTCCATGCCTCTATATCAGGAAAGGTAATGGAAGCAGGCATTCCATGCCTCTATATCAGGAAAGGAAATGGATGCAGGAATCCCATGCCTCTATATCAGGAAAGGTAATGGATGGAAGCATTCCATGCCTCTATATCAGGAAAGGTAATGGACGCAGGCATTCCATGCCTCTTTATCAGGAAAGGTAATGGAAGCAGGCATTCCATGCCTCTATATCAGGAAAGGTAAGGGACGCAGGCATTCCATGCCTCTATATCAGGCAAGGTAATGGACGCAGGCATTCCATGCCTCTTTATCAGGAAAGGTAATGGAAGCAGGCATTCCATGCCTCTATAACAGGAAAGGTAATAGACGCAGGCATTCCATGCCTCTATATCAGGAAAGGAAATGGATGCAGGAATCCCATGCCTCTATATCAGGAAAGGTAATGGATGGAAGCATTCCATGCCTCTATATCAGGAAAGGTAATAGACGCAGGCATTCCATGCCTCTATATCAGGAAAGGTAATGAATGCAGGCGTTCCATGCCTCTATATCAGGAAAGGTAATGGATGGAAGCATTCCATGCCTCTATATCAGGAAAGGTAAGGGACGCAGGCATTCCATGCCTCTATATCAGGCAAGGTAATGGACGCAGGCATTCCATGCCTCTATATCAGGCAAGGTAATGGACGCAGGCATTCCATGCCTCTTTATCAGGAAAGGTAATGGACGCAGGCATTCCACGCCTCTATATCAGGAAAGGTAATGGATGCAGGCATCCCATGCCTCTATATAAGGAAAGGGAATGGATGCAGGCATTCCATGCCTCTATATCGGGAAAGGTAATGGATGCAGGCATTCCATGCCTCTATATCGGGAAAGGTAATGGATGCAGGCATTCCATGCCTCTATAGCAGGAAAGGTAATGGATGCAGGCATTCCATGCCTCCATATCAGGAAAGGTAATGGATGCAGGCATTCCATGCCTCTATATCTATATCTAATAACAATACAATGTACATTTGTTTGTCTCTTTCGGATATCTGTGTGTAACTATAGCCAAATGATTGTGTTTAAGCTCTAGGTTTCACCAATGTTTGTCTAAATTGATTTCAAAGTTTCTTATAGTTGTCGAATGACATATTCGGGAAGACCGTTCCAAATATCAATAGTTCTGAAACCAAATGAGTGTTTTCTAACATCTAGTCTTCAGTGTTTTTTCTTGAATTTCTGTGTGTTCCCTCTTGTTCTTGATGATGTTTTAAGGTTAAAAATTGAAGACGTTACTTTTTCATCGTAGAAGTTGTTCATACTCTTGTTCATTTTGATTGTATCTCTTCCTCGCAGTCTGCAGTATGTGAGGGATGGAAATCCTAATCTTTTTAGACGATCACTGTATGGTAGGTCCTTTAACCCAGGTATCCGTTTCTACACTTACTGGTGTATTGAAACTAGCATGAGTCAGTAACACTGTATTGTGGCAGAGTTATATCATCAACGTTGTGTTGTGAGTGGGATAATGTACCATTAATGTTTTGTGGCAGGAAAATGAAGAAGGATCACCAGTTCTGTGGTTTACCAGTGGGTCTATGGAACATGTGGAGCTGTCTCATATCAACCTTCTCGACCCGTCCTTCAAACACCAGGTGAGTAACTCATACACGATGTCAGTAAATGGAAGGATTTTGACGAGGCCTAAAGCTGATAACTTTTTTCATCGTTAACACTATTTTACCATGAAGATGATGATGAAACAAGTTACAGTACGAAAAAGTTGGTTTGAGCACAGAATTAATCCATGCTTGAGCGTTATATTATTACATTTTCATGAACACAGGCTGTGGACGACTCATCTGTATTAAACGAAGGTTTGAAATCTGTGATACAGATCATCTTTTAGATATGAAAAACGATAATTAGATAATCACCTTCATATTTCAATAAGAAAATACTTAAAATTCAGAGAATTCAGGAAATGAAGGTGCATTATATTAATTGTGAGGGTTGTGTTGATGACCCTCCATTCCGTATGTATATGTTTTTCGTGTGTACCAGGGTACCTACTTTCTGTATGTATATTTTTTCGTGTGTACCAGGGTACCTACTTTCCGTATGTATATGTTTTTAGCCCACCATCATCTGATGGTGGGCTATTCAAATCACCCTGCGTCCGTTGTCCGTCGTCCGTCCGTAAACAATTCTTGTTATCGGTATTTCTCAAGAAGTACCAGTGGGATCTTTCTCAAATTTTAAATGTAGGTTCCC
>NW_018403755.1:636553-682491 GCF_002113885.1 Mizuhopecten yessoensis | reverse complement strand
TATGTTTTTCGTGTGTACCAGGGTACCTACTTTCCGTATGTATATGTTTTTTGTGTGTACCAGGGTACCTACTTTCCGTATGTATATGTTTTCCGTGTGTACCAGGGTACCTTCTTTCCGTATGTATGTTTTTCGTGTGTACCAGGGTACCTACTTTCCGTATGTATATGTTTTTCGTGTGTACCAGGGTACCTACTTTCTGTATGTATATGTTTTTCGTGTGTACCAGGGTACCTACTTTCCGTACGGGCGGATTCTGTGCCTGCAGCCAATCACACGCAGCTACCTGTTGGTGGGAAGTCAACTATCGCGGATCTGGCTTTACGACACTTACACCAACAAGTTCCGCCATTCATCAAGTCTCCTGCCTGACCATGTCCTGTGTATCAAACACATGTCTGGGTAAACTTGTACTGCCTCCATTAATATTTTATCATGTAGAGTTTCACTTCAGTGTTTATAAGTTACTACTGTACATTCTCAAAAGAATGTTTAAACCTGTATGTTGTTGTTTTACTTAATAGTCTTTAATGTTAGCTAAATGAGATATTCAACATTTATATGTTATTCCATTTGCTAAAGAATGATTAAAACTCTATGTTTTTGTTTTACTTAATAGTCTTTAATGTTAGCTAATTGAGATATTCAACATTTATATGTTATTCCATTTGCAAGTAATTATCAGAACTGTATCATTTTGTAGTACGACAGATGATTTGGTATTTGCCGGTCTGGCCAATGGTTTGATAGCCGTGTTCCCAGTGTCCGATATCATAGAGGTAAGTAAACACAGGCCAGAAATAGTAGTCACAGGTAAATATAGCAGTGGTATACACCATATATATAGTAAAGAACACAAAAACTACACTTCAGGAAAGGTTTTCTATAACAGTTTATAAGGTCAGTCAACAAGATGGAATTGATGTTCTGTGTTGTAGGAGAAAAACGCTGTGCCAATGTGTCTGCATGTTGGTGACCTGCGTGAGCCGGTCCGCTGTATGGAGGTACAAGCCCACAAGCGGCTATTGTACGCCTCGTGTGGATCAAAGATCACAGTGTTTAGTACACGCCTGAGCATAGCTCTGGAGCTGACTTTTGAAACACTTATTCCGAGGTATTTATTTATACTTCCTACTAAACACTTGCTCCGAGGTATTTATTTATACTTCCTACTAAACACTTGTTCCAAGGTATTTATTTATACTTCCTACTAAACACTTGTTCCAAGGTATTTATTTATACTTCCTACTAAACACTTGTTCCAAGGTATTTATTTATACTTCCTACTAAACACTTGTTCCAAGGTATTTATTTATACTTCCTACTAAACACTTGTTCCAAGGTATTTATTTATACTTCCTACTAAACACTTGTTCCAAGGTATTTATTTATACTTCCTACTAAACACTTGTTCCAAGGTATTTATTTATACTTCCTACTAAACACTTGTTCCAAGGTATTTATTTATACTTCCTACTAAACACTTGTTCCAAGGTATTTATTTAAACTTTCTACTAAACACTTGTTCCAAGGTATTTATTTATACTTCCTACTAAACACTTGTTCCGAGCTATTTATTTATACATCCTACTAAACACTTGTTCCAAGCTTTTTATTTATACTTCCTACTAAACCAGGAAAAGTTTCCACTGAACGTTAATTGTGCACATTGCTTACAAAATCTACCTAGCTCACTTCTTAGACTGCAGCGGTTAAATGTTCAGTATTAAATGATTTACAGTGATATTTTAGAGGATTAAAAAAAAAACATAGAATGACAAAAAGATAACATATCATTAGTTCATTGATAGAAATCAGGTTAAAGGGGTAAATAGAACACAGGATCCAGCTACAGGGTTGGGTTTTGAAGGATTCTGACAAATTCCTATAAATAGAGGATCTGTCGTAAGTTTCCCTTCATATTAGATTGATGATACAAGTTTTGGGTTTTTCCTGTTTGCGAGCCTCTGGCGAGCAAATATGGAAACTCCAAAATCTTTTTTATCATATAATACAAAGATAACTGTTTCATTGTGATCTTAAATGAATATTTTGCACTTGGCCGCCTCTGAAACGATGAGAAAATGGCGTCCGCTTTACAATGGATGTGACGTCACATTGATTGTTCCTATTCCATTGTGATGTCATTTTGGAGTGATATTACACACGTTACATAAACATAATTTATGTAATGGCTTTATGACACTACATAACACAGTATTCCTATGATAAAACATGTTATGCCTGAGGTTTTCATATATAGAGTAGTATAACCATCTCTGTGTCATCACTTCAGTTTTTATACGCTGCTTTTGCTTTTCTCTCACACTGATTAATGATACTAATGATGCTTTAACATCAAACATTTACATGAACAAGAGCATGTTGAAATTAATTAACCTGTCAAGTCATCCAAGAAAATAGTACACAAAATCCTTATTGATCAGATGAAAATTAAATTTTGTACTTAGTGTCATATTTTCAAATCATACCTGAATTTCGTGTATGAATGAGAGTATTAAAAGTTTTCTTGAAACAGTACACTTACAGAACATGATCTTCATAAAATGTCATTGAGTATTCATTGATCAGTCATAAGAAGGCTTACCACAAGAATGGTACCATAGATTTATATAATCTCAACCCTCAGAGAAAGACTCTTCAGTTGCCAAATACTCTGTAAATCCTTGTGTTTGGCAACTGAAGAATCTTCCCCCTAGGGTTGAGATTCTCCTACCTCACCCCCTAGGGTTGAGATTCGCCTACCTCCCCAAGGGGGTGAGAGATTCACTTACTCTTTCATCCTGTTAGAGATGAGACGGACAAATTTAGTAGGATGCTTTCAATCCTCCTATGATACAAACGTTCTGTTGTACAATGTATTTAGTATTTTCCTCCACAGTAAGAGTCCTAGCCCGCCAGTATACACCATGGCCCTGGGTACATCCCTTCTACTGTCTCACATGGGACAGCCACATGTCCAGATGTGGGAGGTGGGACGCCTGAGAGGTCCCGGCATGCCACCTAAACTCCGGCACACTTTTAACATTGCTAACATGTTTGAGTAAGTAATTACAAAACTCATACGACCTTCAGTCTTTGAGCATCATTGTTTGTGTAAATAACTGAGATAAAATAAATGTGTCATCTAGAAATATTCTCAGACGCTATGAACTTGTCTAGATATGTAATTTCTGACTACATATGTCTCAGGTTTTAAAGTTTGCCCATTAGAACACAGTAAAACATATGTCCAGCATCACACATAATCCTGGCCATCTTTTGACTTCCTTACAGACTGCCAGCCAAGCAGGCTCGTGTGACCTCTCTGACCCTGGTACCGGACAACGGCATGGCTTGGGTCGGGACCGGTGGAGGACATGTGGCACTCATTGACCTCAAGTCTATGATAGGTGTGTCCATCACACATAAATACTCGGGCGCCATCAGGAGTCTTGTTTACCTCCGTGCAAAAGGTATCAATATGAAGTATCTCAGCGGAGTTTTGTTGTAAAGGGTTATTTAGGTGGTGATGTGAAAAAAATAAATTTTACTTCAATTTGGCAAACCACAGCAGGTCAAATATGTGAAATCATAATCGCAGCTGTAGCCACCAAATTATACATGAAAAACAAAATAGTAAAAAGAAGTCAAAAAACATTCTCCTTTGACCAAGCTGTGTCTTGTATGCTTTATGAAATTCTGTCTTCATCAGATGCAATATACATATATGTTTTACTGAAGTTAATGCTTTCATATTAAAATACAACAATGTTTTTCTTCTAAAACCATTTTACACAAATCCAACAACCCAGGTGGAGTATAAATTGGTCTGGGGTGGATGTTGCGGTACATAATGTATCTGTGATGTAGCATTCAAGTGAGGTGGCACTATAAATGATGCTGGTGGAAGCATGGTCCCACTACAAACATAACACATCACATCTTCAGCACACACGCAGGCATACACCCATAGGGAGATATAAGCCAGGTGGCATAGGACTAGTAGTTAGCGCCTGATAAGGCAGCTCCTGCGAATTCCTCAAAATCGTATTGATAAATGTATATGCTTATTGTATTGATTATATATCTATGTACTGTAAAGCGCTTAAGAGTAGCTTAATTTGTTAGCTAGAAAGGGGGCTATATCAAATGTTGTATATTATATTGTATATTATTATTTTGTGATTTTTTTGTGTTAAAGGAGATTTCAAGTGCTCAGCAGTTATCAGTGGAGGTTTAGGGTTCATTGCTAGTCCAGGAGGTCAAGGGGTCAAAGGTGAGTGGGGTTGAATGTATGATGTCAAAAGTAAGTGAAGATCAAATGTTTTATGTCAAAGGTGAGTGGGGTCGAATGTATGATGTCAAAAGTAAGTAAAGATCAAATGTTTTATGTCAAAGGTGAGTGGGGTCAAATGTATGATGTCAAAAGTAAGTAAAGATTAAATGTTTTATGTCAAAGGTGAGTGGGGGTCAAATGTATGATGTCAAAAGTAAGTAAAGATTAAATGTTTTATGTCAAAGGTGAGTGGGGGTCAAATGTATGATGTCAAAAGTAAGTAAAGATCAAATGTTTTATGTCAAAGGTAAGTGGGGGTCAAATGTATGATGTCAAAAGTAAGTAAAGATTGAGTTTAGTGTATGATATTAAATGAGAGTGGAGGTCCAATGTTTTATGTTAGAGGAGAGTGGAGAAACGTTTGGTGTAGAGGTACTAACACTGTATAGTGTAAGGTACAGGGAGTGGGGTGATTGAGGTTTGTACAGTGGAGTGAGTGAGGTGATTGAGGTTTGTACAGTGGAGTGAGTGAGGTGATTGAGGTTTGTACAGTGGAGTGAGTGAGGTGATTGAGGTTTGTACAGTGGAGTGACTGAGGTGATCGAAGTTTGTACAGTGGAGTGAGTGAGGTGATCGAGGTTTGTATAGTGGAGTTAGTGAGGTGATTGAGGTTTGTACAGTTGATGGAGTGAGGTGATTGAAGTTTGTACAGTGGAGGGAGTGAGGTGATTGAGGTTTGTACAGTGGAGTGAGTGATATGATTGAGGTTTGTACAGTGGAACATTTCCCTTACTATGACTGACTGAATGGAAATAACGCAAATGGAATTTTCATGAATACAAAGGTTGTGGGTCCTATATTCTGACCTTGGAGTACCGTTACTGTTACCTACTCAGAGAGAAGTAATTATATATGTACATTAGGTGTCCAGTCTCTTTATTTTACTAAAAAATCAGTTCAAAAAAACGAACTAGACACGTTTTGTATATTTATGTACTTTTTATTTTTTAGTTAAAACTTGTTTAAAATACATGTATGCATGTGTTCACACTTTTCCCTAGGAAAACAAACAGACCCAAACATGATTTTGAGACAAACCGTGAATTCAAAATCCATGATATTTTCCTTTGTTTCTTAACATTTCCAGATAAAGAGTACAGCTGTTTGGCTGTGTGGGACCCTAACTATGATCAGACACTCCGACTTTTCCAGAAGTATTTGGAGCTGAGGAAAGAAAAAGAAAGGGAACAGACAAAAAACTCCATCAAAGTCACCTGATCTCAATTCAAAGGTGCTAACATGCATAAAGGTTTTATATGAACAGGCAGAAAATCAATGTTTACTTAAAAAGACTAAGTTTTCTTGAACTTCATGTTAAATATTATTACACACAGAGAATAAGAACTTATATATTGAATGTATATGTTTAAATTTCATTTAATCAATTTCGTTTTCTGTTTACGTGATTTCGTCCCCTGATCTTTACGTAATTATCTCCCCTGATGTTTACGTGATTATGTCCCTTGATCTTTACGTAATTGTCTCCAATGATGTTTACGTGATTTCGTCCCCTGATCTTTACGTAATTGTCTCCAATGATGTTTACGTGATTATGTCCCTTGATCTTTACGTGAATATGTCCCCTAATCTTTACATGATTATGTCCCCTGATCTTTAAGTGATTATCTCCCCTGATCTTTACATGATTATCACCCCCGATTTTTACATGATTATCTCCCCTGATGTTTACATTATTATGTCCACTATACTTTACGAGATTATCTCCCCTGATTTTTACGTGATTATGTCCCCTAATCTTTACATGATTATGTCTGCTATACTTTACGTGATTATCTTCCCTGCTCTGTACCTGATTATCTCTCCTGATCTTAATATGATTTTGTCTTCTGATCTTAATGTGATTTTGTCTCCTGATCTTAACTAGATGATGTCCCCTGATCTTTACGTGATTATCTCCCTTGCTTTTTATGTGATTATGTCCCCTGGACTTGGCATTATTATTCTCTTTCATCATTACATGGTTGTGTCCCATTGTATTTACATAGTTGTGTCCCCTGATATGGTTGCCTCTGCTGATTTTACATGATTATTTCCAATAATCCTAACCAAAGTATTAACAAATTTAAAAAAATGTTTTATCAATGTGGTGCTATTAAGAATACATATCAATATGATTTACATGTCTGGCTGTTACTGAGATACAGGTATGTTGTTTAACAATCATACATTAAAGTATAAATATATAGCTATTATTTAGGTTATATGTATCGTGCAATGTAGAATATCTGGGAGAGCAGGATATACTTGTATTTAACATATAATTCAACTGAGTGATGTAATAAAAACCTTTGGAGTGTTTAACCATGCTGGTTATGATATAATAATGACTGTAAGGTACTGCATTCATTTGTGCATTGATACATTAAGCTTACTTTTATATTCATTTTTTTTATTTTGCAGAAATATTTGTATTTTTATGTATCACATCAATTTTAATGAACATAAAAATATCACAGGTTTCAAATTAACCTTGCTTGTGTGTTACTAACCTGATGCAGTTTGATACAATGTAATATACTGGTAATATAAAGTGGTATTCTAGTCGGAATAAAGGATTATTAGCACTACTGTAAACATGAAGATATGTAATCTAGATGCTTCAAGGGGCTTACAGATGTTTCCCCAAATAATTTATTCAAATTTTGTGAAACGAACAGTGCCTATACATGTTTAACAGTTGCTAAAATCAGTCTTTTTTTGATAAGGTTGAATTTAGATTAGCTATCTTAATAGTTTTAACTTTTAAAATGTACATGTAATTAGATTAAAATGTTTATAATGATATCTATTCACGGACTGTGACAACATGAAGCACAGTAATGTATTAGAATGAATATTCAACAGCTACATGCTCTATCTGTCATGGACATAGTGCTGTTCAGGGGAAGAGTTATGTATAGAATGAATGATACACCAGATATCTGTTATAGACTTTTATCACATAATGTACTGTGTTATCCAATGAATATTAACCCATGTAATATGACCTATCACCCATGTAATATGACCTATCACCCATGTAATATGACCTATCACCCATGTGATTGGTTGTAAGTTTCGATTGTTTCAATTGTGATGTCACGCCTAGGACAAGTACATAACATCCCAGACTTACGCACTGAAGTCAAAATGGTGGCCTTTTACATTTCAAAGTTGCATAAAAAAGTCGTTTTACACGAATAAATGCCACCAAAGGACAGTGTTGTGATATCTGGGTTTCTGTTGTGTCTGTACACCAAGTTTCCCTTGTTAACCCACTATGTATCTGCCACTAACGTACACTGTATTTAAGGATTTTAGCATGAATACACGAAAAAAGCAATGGAAACCCCCGGGTTGTTGACGTACACACATGTACACGGTGTATGTATCACTACGCACACGGATAATGACTGTCTTTATCGCGAGAGAATGACAATAACCTCAACAAAGGTTATAGAGTCAATAACACTTGAAACTGTATCTATATATAAACTTTACTTCGGTATCTATGCTGATACAGTAGAACCTGCTCATGGGAACACCTGTATAAGGAGACCACCTGTATAAGGAGACCACCTGTATACGGAGACAATTATTCATGTTCACCATTAATTTGTGAATTGCTTCATAAACTGAACCTGTATACAGAGACCACTGGGGGGGGGGGCTGTTAATACGTGTTTCACTGTACTGCACTTACATTAAATGCATTGTGTATTTATACTGAATTATACATTCCTGTCTTTTGATGTTTATCTACATGTAATTGATTAACATTTACTTTATTTTAAAACATAAAATTAGATTAATAAATTATGTTTTTAACAAATCAATTCAGTTTCTGTTGTTTATGGTCTTACTACAGACACTTTTTTTGCTGTCATAATCAATCTGAAAAATAACTAGCGCTCTTCTTACAATAGATTTTCTCCAAAGCCTGATAAAAATACCTATACCTCCTTGGCTACGTGTTTATATGAACTTGTTTTGATGACATACATGTATTACTCAGGGTGTATGATTAAACTGTACATTTTATTTTCATCATTTGAGACATTTTTTAACGAAAAGTCACCATAAATTCTATATATTTAGTTTTTCGGGTGTCGCCTGTTTTAAGTATAGCAACACTTATTAGGCATTAAAATAAACCTGTAATGTATAAATCATACAATAAAGATACATTTTATAAATATTTTCATTGTCGAAAGTTCGTTATCCACAAATATGTGGGTGGTAGGGATGTTAGGAATATAAACCCGGTAAGGAGTAGCGGGCCTGGCTATAGACCGGCCCAGATACTGAAACAGCTGTGGTCACTGGAATGACTGGAATCTTAATCTGACCAGGTATGTCTGATTTACTAGATAACTTCGTATTTAGAGCGATATAACACAAACACATGGTATATTCCCCTAAATTTGGATTGATTTTCCAAATGTTTCTTGTTTTATTGATACTATATTTAAAGACCAGAAGACAAAAATGGGTTTTCTGGCTTAGATAGTCCGTGCAATTATATTTCCTAGATACATGTAGCAGCATGGATAGAGGGTAAGACTGGAAGTGTATATATATATATAAAATAAGTGTTATTTCTTTCATGTGACGCAATGGTGGTAATATCCAGATTTATTGAAATATCTCCTAACTAATTACTCTTTCAAAAATGATTGTGTATATCAAAAATGTTATACATACATGTATGTTGGAGTTTTCTTTGTCCTGTGTTGAATATGTACTTAAAACAAACAACCGTAGATATACCGGTCATTTAATAGAAATAATAATTATATAATAACTCAAGGTTCTTATATACCGCTTTTTCACAACCTAGTTGGTAGGTCGTCTTAAAGCGGTTCACAAATTATTATCCGTGG
Organism: Mizuhopecten yessoensis; assembly: GCF_002113885.1. Lineage (NCBI taxonomy): Eukaryota > Metazoa > Mollusca > Bivalvia > Pectinida > Pectinidae > Mizuhopecten > Mizuhopecten yessoensis. The sequence continues at coordinate 673,269 of NW_018403755.1, read as the reverse complement.
TTATAGGGCCTTAGCAACCAGCTAATATCTTTCTCAACTTCCTAGGGAGCATACAGCCGGAGCTGTCATTTCGGTGCTTACAGCTAGCATTCTACATTTCTAGCACTGCCCAACCATGTACTCATTTACAGCTGAGTAGACTGGAACAAGCGGAGTAAAGTATCTTGTTCAAATCTGACAACACAGTGCCGTTACGTGACTCAAGCCGCAACCCTTCGGTTACGAGCCCTTAACCATGAACTGAGCAACTCGTCGTACCGTCAAACTGCCGTCAAAAGGAAGGTGACGTTTATAATGTTTATGCCCCTAGCCCGATTCCTGTAATTAAATAAAATTTCGAAATCAAATTCAGTAAAGTGCATCGCAAGTTGTGATTTATATGAAACAGTTATGTGGAAAAATGCTTCAAACATTTTGTTCATAATAGTGACAATGACAATACTATATCTTCACTTAGTACTTGTTACCTTGGCTGTAGAGATAATAGATACATAATGTCCAATATCCTTAATACATGGGATAGTTCATGGTGTGGTATGTTTTACTCATATCAAGCTAGACATGCTATATTCTTATATTTATTCTCATTTAATCAACTCCTTTTTTAATTTAATAATATTTTCTTTGGTTTTCCAGAGCTAAGCACTCTATGAAATATGCAGAATCAAATAACTGAGATATTCCTCTAAATAATATAGCATTGTCTGAATAATAACATTGATAAATTTCTCTAAAATATTAAGATTACAAGTTGGGATAAAGTAGGCATGCCTCGCTCAGAGTGTAATCTTAAACAGGGTTTGTTTATTGTAGAAGTAGGGAGAGGGTGAGCCAGAGCGAGCACGGAGGCCGTAATGTCCTCCTCAGCTGGCTTTATTTATTATTAGTATTTATTTCAAGTCAACAGACCATTCGTACAATAAGAAAATGATAACAACAAACCAGTGCCATGACCAATAATAACGATAATTGTCACGGAATATCATAATTTATCATCATGTTAATTTTTAGCCCACCATCATCTGATGGTGGGCTATTCAAATCACCCTGCGTCCGTGGTCCGTCGTCCGTCGTTCGTCCTTAAACAATTCTTGTTATCGGTATTTCTCAATAAGTACAAGAGGGATCTTTCTTAAATTGTATATGTAGGTTTCCCTTTGTCCTAAGCTGTGCAGGGCAACTTTTGAGACTGATCGGATAAACAACATGGCCGGCAGGCAGCCATCTTGGATTTTTATAGTGAAAGTTTGTTGGGAAGTACGGGAGGGATCTTTCTCAATTTGTATATGTAGGGTCCCCTTGATCTCTCGTTGTGCATGTTATATTTTGAAACCGATCATAAAGACAAAATAGATTAAAAAAAGAACTAAACAGATTTTTCTTATATTGCAATGATCGATTCTATTTCTTTCACATTAAGTACTGTACTAGTAAATATGTGAATGACAAACTCACTTTGAAGGTTGGCTTTCTTACACATCAGTATTAAGTTTAGATCAAAAGTTACCTCAAGGTGCATTTACTGTTAACATGACTCGATCAAACAGATTAGAGGAAAGAAGAGAAAAGATCGAACTGACAAAAAACTAATGAAGATGGTACAAAGGTGGGGGCCAAGATCCCTCTGGGATCTCTTGTTTAAATTTGGGTAACACCCTAAATAAATGCCTGTATCGCCCCTGGTATGGACAGGCCACTTTACATTCAGGACTGCAAAAGTGTTTAAGAGGGGAAAGTGGAATTGTTTTAGAAATATAATAATGATAATAATTCGAAGTTCTTTAACAACCTAGTTCGTAGGTCGTCTCAAAGCGGTTCGCAAATTATTACCCATGAATATAGGGCCTTTGCAACCAGCCAATTGCAATATCTTTCTCAACATCCTGGGGAGCATACAACCGTGCTGCCATTTTGTCGCTCACAGCTAGCATTCAACAATTTTGGCACTGTCCAACCACGTTCTCATTTACAGCTGAGTAGACTGAAACAAGCGGAGTAATGTATCTTGATCAATTTTGACAACGCAGCGCCGTGACGTGACTCGAACCCGCAACCCTTCGGTCACCAGCTCTGCGTCCTACTACTAGAATACCGTGCCTCCATAAAACATAGGATTTGTGTGGTTCATGTGTATGTGGTGAATAGTCTTTGTCTAAGTGTGGTTCTTAGTATAAAGTGCTACTTTTTGTCAAAGTAATGTATTCATGTTTTGTAAATTATGAAAATTGAATAAAAAAAACCGTGTGATATAATATAGTTACAATACAGGTATTAGCAGATGGAGAGTATGCGTGTAAACATGTAATCAGCTGTTCCTTAAAACTTGACACGGAGTAGCACATATACATGGAATTTTAAATCATATCTCTAAATTCTTGTAAAAAGGCTGTATTTACGATCATTACGTCTGCTAAATAAACTGTAAAATAAAATTTTCGTACTTTGTCTAAGATTTCGTTCTGGTACGTGATAAAAACAAGATTAGTTAGATTAGACCTGTCAAAGAAACTAGTGTTGTGTAAGGGTTATAGATTTAAGTGATCATTTTACCAATTAAGGACTTTTTCGTGGCAATTACTGTTATTTAAATTTGTATTACTAGGTGCATTGGATCTTAAATATACACGTTTGTGACAGTCTGTTGATCAATATCAATTTTACAACGAATTCCATACCTGTAATACAAGTGTAGGAAAGTCTGATGACTTTCAAATACCGAAATAGAAAACAGCTTCATGCTAAGTAAATAAATAACAGAGTATTTCGACATTTAATTCAATTGGAAACTTAAACGTAATCTACAAAAGGAAAATACTGAAAAGAACACAGACACTACCTTAATTAGATTTAATTAAAATCTATATAATACAAACACTTATCGATGATAGCCATGATGATTTTAAATAGCACCTCTCCTGAGAACGGTGTAGAGAATTTAAATAGTATTGATTTAGATATACACCTGTAATTGGAGTTGATGACATTTTGATGGTGATGAACTGTCAAATCTAGCAATTTATTTGAAGACAGCCGCGACAAAATACAAGATGAAAAGACATTGACCAGCGTTTAACATTTTTTTCGGCAAAAGCATTTGTGCTTTTATAAAGAAAAAAAGTATTTTCTAAGTATGATAACATTAGGATAGATATGGGTTAAAGTTTGAAGGAATCAAGACACACCCATTTGTAACTAACCATGATCAGTAGATTTCTATCAATAATTAAATCGCGATAATTATCTCCCCTTTCGTTGGGAACATTCTACTGATCTACTCTGAATACCCACGTTAGTGTGAATAGTGGGTTCTATATATAAACCGGTGGTACTCAAGTCTATAACGATCATCATCAATCAGCGGGCCTTTTTGTTAGGGAGGTTTTGTGTTGTTTGTGGACGTCATAGCCCCTTACACACAGTACACATCTCAGCGCGCGCATACCACCGTACACAGACCCACCCTTAGCAAATACAAATTACTTTGACTGGAATGTGGAGCTTTACAAAATGTCCATGTTCTTTATAATTAATATTGATTGTACAATGACTTTCTAATGCGTATTTCATTATCCAATTCATCAATCGATAATTAAGTCTAATATTTTATTTCGGTTACCTCCCTTTGTCCAGTGATCGCGTTACGTGCTAACCTACTCGACACCAGCTAAACGGCGATGTAGAGCCGAGTCCCTCTGGTTTTCATAAACATAAGACCGCCATTGGTTTTAAAGTGAGTTTGGTACGTCTGATGGTATTTTACTAAACATCAACACAGATACAGCGTGTGGTCACGGAGAACCACGTAGATATCACGTGTCTAGATTTGGCAAACAGGTCTTAAATTCAACTGCACATTGATCGAGATGATTTGGTTATAAAAAAAATGTTTTTCCCAATGAATTTTGACGTCCTCGCAACAGCTAAGGTCACGTGAACACGGCTGCCTGGGGAGACAGCACCGAAAAGAACACAGCAGGAAAGTGACAAAAAGATAGTTTGCAGGAAACAAAACTGATCTGCTGCCCCAATTGCAACACCTTCTATTTCCCCCAAGCAGACGACACAGAGGGAAACCCCGATTCGGCAGGAGTTAACATTGAAATACAATTATACCATTATGATAACTAGGTCTAATGAGAAAACGGCGCTGTATTGTGTTGCCTGCCACGATGTCAGTAATTGCCTGCTAGGTTACTTCATAAGAAAATTGTATTTTTAGTTTTAGTAGTTGACATCCAGATTTAAAATCGTGGGGCACGCACAAACGGAAACTGCTAACTGAATGAGGATTTCCGAAAGGGTATATAGGGACATAAGTAAAAGTAAAAACATTAGAAAATATCTATACTGTAAGTCAAAATAACCACAACTTTTAGAGCATAAAATACTATGTGGCCCATCAAAATACTGATTATGGGAGTATGGTGTTAGGGTTATACATTTTGAAGACCACAACTGCCTGTTTGAACACACCAGACTATTTATTAGTTTGTTTCTAGATTAACGTTGTAACCTAACACTATGATTATAATAACATAGTGTGAAGACACATCTTATACTCTTCTTAATGGAATTTATTTCATTTATATTTTTCATGTTCTTTTTTAAATATCTGGTTTTTAATTCGCATCATTGATAAAATATATCTTGTATTCAGGCACCGGTGTAACTAAACAGTCATTACATGAAAAGCATTTTTTACAATGGTCGTTTAACAAAATGAAAAACATTCTGAGACAAACTTGAAAATGGCCTTAGATGATAACTTTAAATCGCTTGGCATGAAGTTTCAGTTTTGAACAGTATTTATTATAAAACATGTTAACGCTTTCTTGTCGTTAAGCGACGTTTAAACAGCTTTTGTAAAACTGGTCACAGATTTGTCCCCATTAGATTTAACACTAGTCATTAAGGACGTACCTCAAGGTGTGCAATGATCTTGTTTATCCTAATTCTATTGATGAGTCTATTGGAATAAAGCGCGTGAGGTTTTCAGGCCGGTCGTATCCCTGTAACGTCCCTGCAGGTCGGGGATCGTTAATAGAATATACCTGCTGTTACCAAGTTAACATATCGTAAGAGGCGACTTATGTGGAACCCCTGTAGAAGTTGGGATTTACTTTTGTTCCTTCTACTTGGGGACACAAAAAGCAACCAAATTAAATCTGCTGCATCAATATTTTGGATATGTATAATTCTTTCTACTTCTAACTATTTTTTCATTTGCTGACTTTACTCTGACGACATAATTTAAATACAACGCCAAAAAGACAGATTAGTATTAGTATTTGTTATCTCCAATATCCCACAGTAGAAGGCAAAAAAGGAAGCTCTCGTACAGGGGTGCCCACATAAACTGCCTCTTACGGAAACACGCAGTGATATACAGCAGATACATAGTATCCCAAACATCCATAGGGTTTGGTTTAAACTGTATTTATTCAAGTTATGAAATATATGGCATGAATAGTACGTACAGATCACATTAGCAAACATGATGAGGAAACGAGTACTCTGGACTTATATAAATCTTTCTCATCTTTCTAACAAATAAGTGGCCTTATATAATACTAACAATTGATAATACTGCAGGTACATGTAATCAAATGAAGAAAAGAAAAATAGATGGTAAGGGACATGTTACGAAAGATTAATTCAATGAAATGGAAATTTTATCATTATGACAGCATTTGTGCGATTTTCACAATTTCGTTTTATCTCAACATATTGATACTTTTATTCCTTAACCAAAACGTTTAGACTGGACAATACAGGTTTTGAAGCCTCTCGATTATTTCTACATTTTAGCTGTTGAGAGGTTTGACTCTCCATACATTTAGTAGAGAGTTGGTAAGAAGGGTTTCATCCTACCAAACTTCGTTTTCCAGTATCCGTCTACATCCAAATTACGTAAAAAAAGTCATATTTTGTACCATAGCTTATCAATGACAGCATTAGAGGAAAACTACGTTACTCACTAACAACCTCAGCAATAACAACGCGATAAGAATACGGCTGAACTTACAAAGAAAAATATATTGATTTAATGTTTTATGTCATTAAGGTTTACTGATTTGTCCTCGACACTACGTGAAAAGAGTAAACTTTGTTCAAAATAATGAAAATTTATTTCAAATTCTATAAATAAACACACAACTTACGGAAGATTTCGTACATAATAAAATTAATTCGGTATTTCGTGAAAAAATAACCGGTTCTGACAACAGGCCAAATACGTGTGGTCGTGGATTAGTTGAGTTGACCATTCCTGTCATGGGGACATATTTGAACTGGGGTTTTCTCTCTCAAAAGTAGTTAATTATGTAACTTGTGTCATATTAGACGATCAGCGTGTCATGCAAGTTCTTTAATTTCTAAAATGGAGTTGTATTTTGCAATTTTTCTACATGTACCAACACATATCACGGCGTTGAAGGCTTGATACAACCCTGACAACCACTAATATGTGCTCTAAATGACTTTTAACATATTGTAACTGTAAAATGTAACACCTTTGTTATTACATAATATGTATTATTCTGTAATAATTCAACAAGCTATTTTAATAAAAATGAAAAGGATTAGTTCTTGGTTAAAGCTATGTGATAAATCTCTTTCTCTCGCTGCTGTGTTGTGTTTGTTTCGTTACAAATGTTACAATGCATTCACTATTGTAAATATGAATATGCTTATAAAGTTGAATTAATAAAAATGTTGTCCATTGAATTTAATTGTATTCAGCAGTGAACGCCTTCGCACCAGCTACTTATGGTCACAAGGAGACGGCTGTATATTGATGTGTGAACAATATCCACTGATTTAACCCCCTGTCTATATATATATATATGTATAATTAGTTATAGATATAACGACCGGCTGTAGACGCGATGACAGGCAGGCTACTCCCTTCTAGTGGCTATAAACAGTAGCTATTTTCTCTATAGAGATCCTTTGTATATATTATAATATAAATTATTGGTCCACTAATTTACGACCACTACCTTTATATTCAGTTCCAGCAGCACGATGCCGTGACGTCATCACCTATGGAGCACATGAATACCTGATAGACGTACTTATTGACCTTACTCTGGCGATTCCGACTGACGTGTCATCTTCAAACGTAGTCATGGTAACCGTAAACAATACACATGTGACACATTTTTGTTCATATTCAATCTAAACAAGTTTAATAAGTAATTAGTTTGATTAGATTTTAATACACCAAAGTGGCGTATTCAGGTGTTATTTTTAGCTCATTACACTCTAGAAAAGATATGTTTTATTGAGTTTTATAGACACGTTTGCATGTACATGTATGTCTAGAAAGTAAATTTCATAGCCCCCTCCCCTCCGTAACAAATATGTCAGAATACTTTTATTTTAATGTATCAATTGGATAATATATATTTTAATATACCTGATAAACGTAGACACTGTTCAGATGGACATCGGATTGCTCCTTAATGTAACAGTAATAAATGTTGTCGTATGATATCCCCAATGATAACTGTTTAACCAACTCACAGCACCCAAAGCACCACTTCTCCGTACATACATGTACATGTATCAGCAAACAGGATGCCAGGTTAAGTTCAAATATTTAATTTAAGGTCAATCAACATATATAACCTTCAATACGAATATTGTACTTAAACTAAAATATGTCCAACGTGTTAAATGGCTTATTTTGAGGTAAATTCGCTTCACATTCATTACGTGGTACAAAGTTACTTATTCTAATTAATACAATAAGTATCGCAGAGACAGAACCTACTAAATCACACCATAGCTAATCCTTACATAAATAACACAGCTTTTAGCGTAATTAAAATCGCTGCTATATCACATTTTAAAGTTATAAAGTGAGTAACACTATAACTAAATATGATAAATACGTAACACTTCTACTACTGAACATAATAAAATACGTAACACTTCTACTACTGAACATAATATAATACGTAACACTTTTACTATTTAACATAATAAAATACGTAACACTTCTACTACTGAACATAATAAAATACGTAACACAACAACTAAACATGATAACTTAAGTAACGCTACTGAACTACTACTACTGAAAATAAAGCAAAAAAAAAAGCAACACTATTACAAAACATAATTAATCAAGTAACACCGCTACTACTAAACATGATTAATTAAGTAACATCGCTACTACTAAACATAATGAATTAAGTAACATCGCTACTACTAAACATAATGAATTAAGTAACATCGCTACTTCTAAACATAATGAATTAAGTAACATCGCTACTTCTAAATATAATGAACTAAGTAACATCGCTACTTCTAAACATAATGAATAAAGGAACATCGCTACTTCTAAACATAATGAATTAAGTAACATCGCTACTACTAAACATAATGAATTAAGTAACATCGCTACTTCTAAACATAATGAATTAAGTAACATTGCTACTACTAAACATAATGAATTAAGTAACATCGCTACTTCTAAACATAATGAACTAAGTAACATCGCTACTACTAAACAAAATGAATTAAGTAACATCTCTACTTCTAAACATAATGAATTAAGTAACATTGCTACTTCTAAACATAATGAATTAAGTAACATCGCTACTTCTAAACATAATGAATTAAGTAACATCGCTACTTCTAAGCCTAATGAATTAAGTAAAATCGCTACTACTAAACATAATGAAATAAGTATAACTATTACAACTAAACATAATAAAATCAGTAACAAATCAACATCACACTTCTAGTGAACAATATATCAGTAACAGTTACTTATGTATTAAACATGTTATACTGCAGTAAGACATTACTACAACAGTTAGGAGTATCGGGCTAGCGCACCATTAGTATTGTTTTAGTAACTCAGAAGTTTTCGTGTGATGCCTGCTTTATTTTGTTCAAGAGGGAATCAGATTAAGGAAAATATGACCGAGGAAACTCGAGCGCGAGAGGTAAACCCGATGTTAAATTTCCTCGCAATGTCATCAATATAATCAAAAGCATTGTTATTAAATGGGATATTCAGATAATTGTATATAGTTACAGGTGAAGATACATTGATATTACCATATACTGCTAAACTGCTAAATTACTTGTCACGTACTGTCAATGTATCCGATATCATTTGGGATATGATCTCTTACAAATAGAAGGATATAATTTGTAGCATGCATTCTACTAGGCAAATTGTTTTCCATTGATATTGTCAGTTACCAAATAACTATATTGATAGTTAGATCAGCTGGCTAAATTTACAGTTGTCCTCTGAAATAGCTGTCATGTGAATCTTGCGTAGAACAAACTGAGGAAATGAAAGGTAGAAAAAAAGAGTAAGACTTGGTATTCCTCTAGTTTAACCGGTGCATGGTCCTGGGTGTACTATGCTCATGCTATTAAAACGGGTCACAGTATTGTCATGACATTGTACGGATACATCCTGATCGATTAAACATTAAATATCGTATTAAGTATCTGACTCATATGAAAAAAAGTTAAAATATTCTAATCAACTCAATGATCATACACGACAGTAAAAACTCGTGATACTGCAACCGATTCTTCAGGAAAATGCTGGCGTTATAAGGAATTTACCGACACCTTAAGGAAGACATATTAAGGTGTGGTAGAAATAAAGGAAATTTACACCTTAAAATGTGTAAGCAATAAACGAGCTGGCAACTAAAAGGAGTGACAGTATGGCAAGGTCTACCGTATTTTGTCATTTCTTTTATTAACATCTTTCATTCCCTCTCTGTTTTTCTCTCTACCCTCTGTTTTCAGCTCGTTCATTTTTTTTCTTATTCATTTTCTGTTCTTCATTTCATTCCCTTTCACTTCTCTGTTCTGTCATCCTCTATTTCTGTTTCCCTCGTTTCCGTCTATATTCGTTCTCTCAAAAAATAGGTGTTGATCTCTCTTGGTTCCCTCTCTCCTCTCATTCTCTTTCGCTCATCCCCACTTTATTTGTCCTAATCTCATCTTTTTATCTTTGTTTCAACTGCTCTGTCCATTGCTATTTTTTTATCTTATCATGTGTTCCTAGCTCTCCTCCTCCTCCTCCTCCTCCTCCTCCTCCTCAATCTCCTCCTCCTCTTCTTTTTCTCATCTCTAGTCTCTGTTCTCTCATTCACTATCCTACCTCTTTACTGAAATGTCGATCTCTGGTAAGTAACATTTTAGCTGCATTTGTTCTGTTCATTGTGAAAGAAAAGAGTATTGAAAAGAGGGAAAGTAATGAACGAAAATTGAAGGTACATTATGTAAAGTGATATAATATTATTAATTTATCTTCCTGAACTGATTCCTCTGTGGGGTATACACCTGAACGTTATATATACGCGGTATTAGGAAGAACCAGCATACCCACAATGCATAAAAACAGTCTTTCCATTATGGCAATATATCGTCGATATTATATTGACGGCTTCACAATCGGGTAAACAAACTATGACAAACACATTACATTTCTAAATAGGAGAAATACTTTTATTATATTTCTTCAATCGATATATCTGTATCATCAATTAACCGTCATTAAATCAGACATACAATGTAATAATACATCATTAAAAATTAGTTCAAAATACATATGACAACGTCTTAGAAACGGCATGTTGGTTTATAAAATTGAACAAGCGTTTACAGCGGAGCGTATCCAATAACATGCTAATACTTATCACGTATACTTGGTAAGGTGTCATATATAGATATGACAGCCTCCTGGATACTGTCGTGAGGGTACACACAGAGACTGCTATGGAACACCCTAGTGAATCTGTGTACACAGGAAGACTGTGGTGCACGGCCGACATTCCGTCCTCTGGCACACTTGAGTGCATACATATACCTTTTTATTATCAATTTAGTTGAAGCGGATTCCGTACCTTTCACATGAATCCAAATATAAATCTATATCGCTTTGAATCTTTAGGTAAATATATTGGTATGTATATATACACAGTAGATATTAAAAGGAAATTAAAAAAATGTCTATAAATGTAAAGAGTATGTAGTCCATGTATGTTTAAAGCATATTCAGTAGAATAGAGCTTCAATGCCCTTGCATTTATACAAAAAGTTTATAATACGTCCTTACAAAATCCTGTTTACCAAGTGTTAATCGCCTTATACGGACTGAATGTTCCTTTTTACACCTCACATTCTCCAAACATATGTAAAATACCTGACATTCCTCCTCACTACCCAGAGTCTGCAGGCCTTTCCGTGATCACGTGATACTGACAAGGGCGACCTTCAATGTTGACGGAAACTGTCAACATAGCAACACAGTAGGGACAAGCCGTGGCTAAATATTGATATATCAAATATTTATATGAGATCTTCAATACTGATATTGCAATCTGTTGGTGAATTTTGAGCAGTTTGATAGTCAATGAGTCAACGCAGATGCAAGTAAAGGCGGATAGATATTGAACACAGTGTGACTTGTTTGTTCAGTTTAAACTCTTTGCTTATGTTTAACTTATATTTGTGTGCGTCAACAGAATAAGTAAATAGCATGCGTACAATATCAATGAATTTAAAGATAACCTCGGTAGATTATCGCGGATTACATTCACATGGGATATACACTAATCCTTCTCATGTAGAGGAATTATCTATTTGGTTAAGGATCCCTGTGTCTGTGGACTTCATGTATACAATAACCTTCTCGCAACTTCCGTTTGGGTATACTTGTAGCACAATTGGACAAGGACAACTTCCGTTGACCAGGGTCTGTATTCATGAAACCGCCATCATGCTAAAGCATAGATTCTGTGCTCAAACCAACTTTAATCTTGTAACTCGCTAAATCATGTAACACGATCAAAATGTCTACAGTTGTAAACATTAACAACAGTATTCGGCTTCAACTCTCTTCGATGTTTTTCCAAATCATTGGCATAATAAATATTTTTGATTAATGTATTACGGTAACAAGAAATTCGGCCCGAGGACAAAATATCTGCTTGAGCACGAGGCCGGTTTCATGAATACGGACCCTGGTGCCTAAATCGGTTTGAGAGATAGTGCAACCATCTGAAGTCCAGGGTTCGAATCCCGGTTTAGCTAAATGTTCTCCCTCAGAACACTGTCGTTGATTATATTTTGTTTATTTCATCTTTATTATTTCTGATAAAGGCCCGACAGGTATTGTCTTCAGTTCAGAAAAGATTTATCGAAGCTTTAGTGTTCCCAGTGCGCAGCGACAGATGTTGGCAGAGGTACGTGGAATTTTATATCAGCTTTCCTTAGTACACGGGGACTAAGGTAAACTGAGGTATATGTCGGAGTTAGGAAAATCGGTCGGGTTCTGTCAAAAAAACTTAAAGAACTTAATAAAGAATGACATGCTTCAGTGACAGTATGTCTTATCTCAGTATTGGTCTGTAATATAGACACGAGTCATCAGACACGAGACACTTGTGCAGCAGGACGGAAGGTGACAACGTTTAATACATTCCAGGATTGCTCAAAGGATTGTTATCGCTAAATAACAATTTCCTTAACAATTGCATACTATAACTTTACCAGATAAATATGTTTTTCGTGTTTGTTTTTATCTAAATTGACAATTACAGCCAAAGCGTATAATGTCATAATTAGGATACAACTAGATAAGTAGAGGCGTCATAAACGAACATTCGACTTTTACTCCAACTGAATAGAAACTCGACATTCCAGTTGATAAGTCGACAAATCCCTGTACATAAATAAAATTAGACTTGTATTCGAGATTAAAGAAAAATAGACATATTCTACATGTAGTAGATCAAAATAATTACATTTGAGGAAGAAAGAGAATCGACATATATCAGTAAATCAGAATCAAAATATATTGTAGATAAATAAGAAATCGACAATATCTAGTAAATCAAAATTCAACCTCTTGTTTGGATAAATACCATTTTCACATACAATGGAAACTGGCAGATAAAATATCCACCTATACACCAAATTAGGAAAACTCGAACATTTCTACCGACAGACAGAGAGGTAGCCGAATGTTTTACAGACATGTATTATACCTCATGTTATGCCTCATAAAAGATGAAATATTTTATAAAAGCGACTGATTTTATCTGCAGCAATGTACACGACGTAAAGACCGGTACAGACAGCGCCCACTTAGGGACTCCCATCTCTTCGAAGCTTAACACTAGGAACTTGTTTAAACAAATTTGGATGTCCACAATGTTTGTTTCCTATGATCACAATGAGTCTTAAGGAGACGAAACAGCAGTAGGGTGCAGTGTAACTTACGGTTTGACATTCTGTATCTACATGTAACTTACTGTTTGAGTTTCTGTATCTACATGTAACTTACCGTTTGAGATTCTGTATCTATATGTAACTTACTGTTTGACATTCTGTATCTCCATGTAACTTACTGTTTGACATTCTGTATATACATGTAACTTACCGTTTGACATTCTGTATCTATATGTAACTTACTGTTTGACATTCTGTATCTACATTTTGTTTCCTATGATCACAATGAGTCTTAGTGAGATGAAACAGCAGTAGGGTGCAGTGTAACTTACTGTTTGACATTCTGTATCTATATGTAACTTACTGTTTGACATTCTGTATCTCCATGTAACTTACTGTTTGACATTCTGTATCTCCATGTAACTTACTGTTTGACATTCTGTATATACATGTAACTTACTGTTTGACATTCCGTATCTACATGAAACTTACTGTTTGACATTCTGTATCTACACATGTAACTTACTGTTTGACATTCTGTATATACATGTAACTTACTGTTTGACATTCCGTATCTACATGAAACTTACTGTTTGACATTCTGTATCTACATTTTGTTTCCTATGATCACAATGAGTCTTAAGTAGACGAAACAGCAGTAGGGTGCAGTGTAACTTCCTGTTTGACATTCTGTATCTACATGTAACGTACTGTTTGACATTCTGTATCGACATGTACCTTACTGTTTGACATTCTGTATCTACATGAAACTTACTGTTTGACATTCTGTATCTACATTTTGTTTCCTATGATCACAATGAGTCTTAGTGAGATGAAACAGCAGTAGGGTGCAGTGTAACTTACTGTTTGACATTCTGTATCTCCATGTAACTTACTGTTTGACATTCTGTATATACATGTAACTTACTGTTTGACATTCCGTATCTACATGAAACTTACTGTTTGACATTCTGTATCTACATGAAACTTACTGTTTGACATTCTGTATCTACAGGTAACTTACGGTTTGACATTCTGTATCTACATGTACCTTACTGTTTGACATTCTGTATCTAAATGTAACTTACTGTTTGACATTCTGTATCTAAATGTAACTTACTGTTTGACATTCTGTATCTACATGTAACTTACTGTGGTGGCAATTGTGTCGGACTTTAAAAATGGTAGTGTCTACTCCTGCTTAACGCTCAGCAAATTAGGAGTGGGACGACTGGTTCGCCCGTTGTCAGTATAATGTGACCGGGTGGGGCGTCCTGCTGGGTGTCTTCGGCAGTATGTTTCAGTGATCATGAGGTAGCACTATAAAGTTGGCATCAGTTCCGCGCTATCACAAGGAGACAAACACGAACATATATCGCAGCCTCCCAAAATACACACACATACACTACACGCATGCATCTTGCACCTAGGGGAGGCCGTCCTTAAATGACCTGAGCTGTTAATAGGACGTTAAACAAAAACAAACAAACAAACAAACAAGCTAATGCCAGCTGGTATAACGCGTTCTAGTTCATAGTTACGGTTATGACAGAGGGATATGGACCCTTAATACAAGCGAGACGACACGTTACTAGTCGAGCCCTTAATTGTTAAAAATAGTGTAGTAATTATACTTTTGAAATTTGGATACAAAAAAAAAGATCAATTACACTGAACCATACGACTGTTTCTTCTATCCTGGATTCATCGATGATGTTGGCAGCCAATCAGGTGGAAATCAAAATTAGTCTAAGTGTGTATGTTGTACTATATTGTCAGGTTAACTCAAACTCAGAGCCTCAATCAAGGTAAAACTTAAAGAATACTGTTATATAAAGCTTCCTTACCAGGAGTTCACCAACTCCTGGGTCAATCCTTATTTTTTTTGAAAATCTGCAATGTCACCGCCAAACATTTTTATACAGGTAACAGGCCTATCATGTTTTGAAATCAGTACAGGTAGGATTGTATAGCTAAATAACTTTCATCTTTTACGACTTTTAAATGTAAGGCGTTAAAAATAGACTGTATTATGATACTGCGACACGAGTTATGCATTTGTATACTAAATTTGATAATCTTAGTTATTATCTAGAAATACATACCTGTTCTGCTACAAAAATCTTGGAAATGGCTGCCCGACCTGCAATGATAGCACCTAACCAACTGTGTAATACTTGTTATTGTATAACATTCCTTCTTTTTATTTCACAAATCTTAAAATAAACTTTATGGGGGAAAGCTTTTACCCACTTGTGTGTTCTGGTGTATTCCTCAGATTTATATATCGTTTCATAATGCAGCTAAAGCAAGCATCTCTTCATTGGTAAGAAATTAGTTATCATATTTATTTCCCTTTTAATGAGCATTAAAGCTACAAACAATTAAATCATACATGGACTTGGGTTCAACATGATCTATAAACATAATAAGTACAAACAAACGTGCTCCCCACACACTTCTCAAAATGTAAATACTTGCCGTATGAGAAAGCCATACATGACTGTAAAAATCTTTATTTTTGCCGTCATTAATTTTCCTGAATTTTCTAATTATTTCAATTTCGCGATATCTAGAGTGTATCTTCTGCGGACTTCGGTTCTAGTAGCCATGTCAACAGAATGTGCTAATTTAGCTGTAACTTTTTGCGTTAAAGACTGTTTTTGAGAGACACGCGACAGTTATAACTCCGTTAAAACCTGGACCTTTAGAGTAAACAATGAACCATCGACACGAGTATAACACTGTCGTCGACGCCATCAACACAACAGAAAGGACAATACAAAGTCAAAAAGATCCGAGTACAGAAATAATTGTTCTGGTCCCAGTTACACGAACATTCATTCAGAAAAAAATTCTTAACGTAAGTTTTCCCATTAAAAAGCATTGCAAGAGTTATCGAAAGGCCAATATGTGATTTGGGAAAACATAAATCACGGTTATGGATCAAGATCAAGAATTGATAACATAACTAAGTGATCAATTTGTTCTAGAACAGCCTAGGCTACCAATGTCATGTTAGGGGCGGGAGGCTGTGTATTACAATCATCAGATATGATAACTGTGTGGGCCCTACAGTCTGACGGATGTCAGTGTGGTAGCATGCTAAAGAGAAACCGATAACTCTCTGCGAGGTATGCATGCTAGGTTTGTGTATATCACAGTGCAATCACATCGAGATAAGAACTGCGGGGGCCCTACAGCGTTAGTATTGGTCTTTTGTAAAATCTCTAATTACAGGACTTCAAGGAGATCGAAATCCATTATCCGCACCTTTTAATAACGGGAACATCTTTCTGGCATTTTATTCTATTTTTTCTGCTTGTCTCTTTATCTCAATAATCTAGGAAAGGTACAGAGTTGAAAGCGGTGTAAATTGTAATCCATAAACTCCAAATAATTGATAAAGATTTATGTCATGAATGAAATACATTTGTGCAGTGCTGTACATATATGGAGACCATACACTATCTGCCCGTAAAGATATCGAGCTTAAACGTGTTGTGGAAACGTTCAGTGCCGATCAGGTTATACTTTTATCTAACTTATCTATAATGGACATAAGGTGTGAATATCAACAAAAAAGATATAATTAAAATGTCGAAATACAATTCTGACGTCATAGACATACCCATTGTATCTACGGTATTGTAATGAGTTAGTATAACACTTATCAAGTGTTTGTTTTTTGTGTTTCCTAAAACAGTCTCATCATCTATAAAACAGTGACCATTAATCTTGCAGTACTTGCGTGCGTTCGCATGCCCGTTGTCCCTGAAGCTTTCTATTTTAATTGGTCTCATGTAAGAGTGACGTCAGAATATGTAACGTAATCAACATAAGACAAATATCCCTGATTCTTACGTACGGTGGTGTGTCGCGAGGCCCTCTGCTTGTTCTGGTGTAAAGTTTATGAGGATACAGGACACTTAAAAGTCAATGTCATCACCTACAGTAAGGAGGCAGTTTACTTGTTGTAGATAGATCGCAAAGTTACCTGGACCACAGTGTATATAGTATCCCTAGCTTAACAGCTCAACGGCGAATAAAATATAATTCTACAGAAATGTTTTCCGACTTAAGTAGACATAGTTTCGTTACGTTTGGCAAATGAAGGTGCCCATTTTATTCCAAAAATATACATGTTATAACCTTTATTTTGAAAACAAAAAAATAACATATAAACCAACCTTTACTTCAATGTGTCATTAAGCTGACTGATCTCGATGTAACAGACTCCCGTTGTGATAGGTTTATATATTAATTAGCGTACAACAGGTCCTATTTACGATTTGACGTTTTTAATTGTATCTGCTTCAGCATAAGTATTTTCTTGTTATCTTTCGACGGGGATCCTTTTGAATCCAATTACTTATTTCCGTTTGTGTTTTATCAATCATAATATAAAAACATACATTAACTTATAATAATAAAACATATTTTAAGGCATCATATGATATTAAAAAGGAAGGACGGCTTTGTAACATTGAGGAATATTTTTCAGATGATTGTATACTGAATTCTTTTGATAAATACTTTAGAATCCAATCGTAAACAGATGGTTTTGTTATTTAAACTATCCTTTATAAGCTATACAAAATCAAATGCTGACACAGTTATTCACCGGTGGGCGAAACCCCTTAATCTATTATGACGATTTTTACCCCATTTTGTTCACATTGTAATTCACATTGTCACTATCTTGGTTTTTATTCTATAATTTATTTTGTTTGCTGTCACCCCATAAAAGACAGAGATCGTCTGGTCCAGATATATGGACCAATCCCTATAAAAAGAATGTCTGCACGCGGGAGAAATAGCTTTGGCGCCTTCAATAAATACGACAATTTTGTCAGTTACGTTTTCTCAAAAGTCATATATATAATCAATTTCTTCCTGCTTCCTTCCTTCAAATCGTTTTTGATCACCTGAAACACATCATCCTAAAACAAAAAATATGGTTTTCTTTCCATTATTACAGTAGCTGCACCCCACTTTTCACTATCGAATGTCACGTGACCTACAAAGTGCGTTTTGGAGTGTGGCTGCACCTCCTCTTTAACCATCTGAACTTTTCCCTTACGTCATAGGACGTATGCTTACCACGGGATTATCTGGAATGTACCTTAACATCTGACCTACAGCCTCTTAACTAGTTATCACCCCGCCATTATCTGTCACAAGGTGGCGCTGATTGATCGGACAACAGGAAGTCGCCACCTGTATCCAAGGTGCACAATTGAGTTTTGAGATATGTTAACCTCAGGAGGGAAAGTGTGTGGCTAAAATTATTTACGTATGGACAAATAAAATTCATGCCGATTTTACCGATTGGTAAGGAATGTCAGGTCAACTAAATTTATATCGACATGGCATGGATACCTTGTATTTACATTTACTTTAGGCATGTCATACAATTTACACTACTATGAGTTTTTAAGAGTCAAATATGATGGAAAAAATCAATCAATCACAATTCATTGTTTAATCCTATTTATAATTCATCAGGAAATCATGGGAGTACTATAACATACTTATAAAGTAAATCACGAGAGTACTATAACATAATTATAAAGTAAATCATGGGAGTACTATAACATAATTATAGAGTAAATCATGGGAGTACTATAACATAATTATAGAGTAAATCATGGGAGTACTATAACATAATTATAGAGTAAATCACGAGAGTACTATAACATAATTATAGAGTAAATCAGGAGGGTACTATAACATAATTATAGAGTAAATCATGGGATTACTATAACATAATTATATAGTAAATCATGGGAGTACTAGAACATAATTATAGAGTAATTCACGAGAGTACTATAACTTAATTATAGAGTAAATCACGAGAGTACTATAACATAATTATAGAGTAAATCGTAAAGCAAGTGCTACGTGTAGTAAGTTGGTAACGCGTAAGAACAGGTTTATCATGTCGATGAAGAAAGTCAAAGAAAGTAAACGGTGTCGTATGTCATTGTCATGTTTATTTATCGTCTGTTGAACAATTATCAATAAAACGTTTGTCAGTTTTGAATAACTGTCATATGTGCTATAAGCCGAAACTTAGAGCATTCACTTGTTTATTGTATCTGAAAGGAGACCAAGACAGATATTTAACATGTAATGATGAGTTAGTAGCGTTCTAAGCTACTCTATTCAATGTACCACAATAAGGCAATATCAGCAGGGTGACATATAACTGCAGTAAAATCGAGCACACAATTCCAGTGTATTTGACAGATTGTTAATGTCTGTCTGATATTATATCTGATGTGCATGTCCGATATTATATTTGATATGTCTGTTCGATATTATATTTGATATGTCTGTCCGATATTATCGTATTTATGTGTGTCCGATATTATCATATTTATGTCTGCCGATATTATATCTGATATGTCTGTCAGATATTATGATATTTGTTATGTCTGTCCGATATTATATCTTATATGTCTGCCCGATATTATATCTGATATGTCTGTCCGATATTATATTTGATATGTCTGTCCGATATTATCGTATTTATGTCCTTCCTATATTATATCTGATATGTCTGCCAGATATTACATCTGATATGTCTGTCCGATATTATAATGTTTGTTATGTCTGTCCGATATTATATCTGATATGTCTGTCCGATATTATATTTGTTATTTCTGTCCGATATTATCGTATTTATGTCTGTCCTATATCATATCTGATATGTCTGCCCGATATTTTATCTGATATGTCTGCCCGATATTATATCTGATATGTCTGTCCGATATTATAATATTTGACATGTCTGTCTGATATCATAATATTTGATGAAAACACATCTCCATGTACATTTTCCCATCACCACCCAGCGAGTGCAGCCTTGTACTGCTTTAGGACATTGTTAGTTAACTACGTACGTCTGTGGTACACCTTTGCTACCTTACACATGTTCGTGGTCAATTAGAAAGGTAATTCGAGTTTAATTAACAGGTAAAACATTGTGTGGAGCCAAAGGTCGCCATTATAAGGTCTACACCACATACTTCTCTCGACCAGGAAGAGTTTTTTGTCATTTTATTTACAAACAAATATGTTAGATGCGCTTGTACTACTGTTGAACCTAATACAGCTTTATATATGTATGGAGATAATGTAGACTTCCCATAAGGATCCTTATATAACTATCCATCACTGAGATACCATCCCATAATACTCACAGATATACACGCTGATAATTCCACCACCATTTCTAATGCGTTATTTCATGTTTACACTGTTATTTTTTTATTTTATTTTTTATTTATTTCTCCTTTAGATTGTATTCCGTGCTGTCATGTCAATCCAGTTACATTTCGATATCTGTATTTCAATATGATAAACATGTAGTTATTCAAAATATACGTTTGTACAGTTTATCCTCAGACAAACTCGATGTGAATGTATTTCTGAGAAAAAGTCACGTTACTACGATGGCCGACAAGAGCCTGACAAAAAGATATGAACTTTCATATCTTTTTGTACCACGGTACACTTTGATATGGTACACAAAGATATGAAAATTCAAATCTTTGTGTACCATGTAAAAGTGTGCCATGGTGCATAAAGATTATAAAGAACTTTACAAAAACACTCTTTACTTTCACATGTATATGTACCAACAGCCGATATCAACCGGCAAAAAAGATATGAAAGCTTCTCTCCTTTTAGTACCGCGTTACACTTTTTTCATTTCTTTTTGTACCACCTATGGTACAAATAGATATGAAAAAAGTGTACCATGAAATCACGCGTTACACTTTTTTCATATCTTTCTGTACCGTGGTACACTTTTGCGCGATACAAAAAGATATGAAAGCTTCTCTCCTTTTAGTACCGCGTTACACTTTTTTCATTTCTTTTTGTACCACCTACGGTACAAATAGATATGAAAAAAGTGTACCACCAGAGCATCGGAATGTTGTTATCGGACACTATGACCAGAACTGACCCCGAATAGTGAAGCCCTAATTACAACGTCGAAACAAGTCGTGAAGTTCATTAATCACTTCTGATGAAAAACAGAGTTAGTTGCAATTGTGTAAGTATAGGGGCCTTGACAGGGTCTCCAAAAGGGATAAAGGACATCTGAATATTTTTGTCATTTCCCTTGTTTTGAAAGATGTCCAGATTAAAAACGAATCGTACAACTAGCTCATCGTATTTCCATCCACCCCCATTTTGTTTTGTTTATAAAAAGGTAGACTATCCTTCGAAGTAATTAAATTGATTGTCCCCTGTTGTCCCCTTGTCCCCTACGGACCCCGTCGGCGTTTTCAACTGGTTTGGAGTTTCTTTCATTTGAGAAGTTGAAGACGCCGACGGTAGAATACATTAGAAATGTATTAGAATAATAATCCACAATGACTTCCTTTTTAAAATAAAACATTTATAAAATTCGGTAAAGGATATTTATTGAATAGTTGATTTCAATTTAAATGAGTAAGTAATAGTTTGGAAGCTCATTTGGTGTAATAAAAATAACAGACATTCCGTGCGATAACATTTCATTGTATGTGATGACAGCCTTATCGGGGTGTAATTTGTCATACTTGGTAACCTTTTTGTCTGATGGTTTCACATGTTTCTGTACCATGACTGTTTTCGGCCGTTATTTTGGTACAGAAAGATACAAAAGCAACGGGTTGATTTTATTTCTGCTTTCATATCTTTGTCTACCATGGTACACTTTTACATGGTACACAAAGATTTGAATTTTAATATCTCTGTGTACCATATAAAAGTGTACCATGGTACAAAAAGATATGAAAATTCACATCTTTTTGCCAGGCTCTTGTCGGCCATCGTACGTTACAGAATCGTTAAATGTAACGTACATGTGTAAACTGTGATGGTATGGTTTGTGGGCGATGTAAAAAATAGATAATAAAATAATACCAGTATGTATCAATATTAACACGGTACAACAAATAAATGTTAATTACGAGAATGATATCGTATTATATATGATTGTTACATATTAGGCTATGTGATCGTACGACAGAAATGATAAAAAGTACCAATTGTAATGGGGGACCATTACACATGTCCTCCAAACTGCCCCCATATTCGCAAAGATGCATCAGAAAAGGACCGCATTGCAATAGTACACCTACAATATACATACTAACTTTGA
This sequence comes from Mizuhopecten yessoensis, assembly GCF_002113885.1. Lineage (NCBI taxonomy): Eukaryota > Metazoa > Mollusca > Bivalvia > Pectinida > Pectinidae > Mizuhopecten > Mizuhopecten yessoensis. The sequence continues at coordinate 650,885 of NW_018403755.1, read as the reverse complement.
GAGAAATTGAGCAATTTCTGAATTGCAACCAATCAGAATCCTCTCTGTAGTTGCTATGCCAACGAAACGTATGCGATTGAATGTGCAGTCCCCTTATACCCCTACTTACCAATTTTCATCAAAATTGAACAATATCTGAATTTCCACCAATCAGAAGCCTTCGTTTGGTTGCTATATGGTTGTTATGGTAACAAAACCTATGCGGTTGAATTTGCAGTCCCCTAATATACCTCTATACCAATTTAATCAAAATCAAACAATATCTAAATTTCGACCAATCAGAAGCCTCATTGGGTTTGCTATGTGGTTACTATGGCAACGAAACCTATGTTCATAAAAATCTAACAATATCTAAATTTCGACCAATCAGAGGCCATGGCGGCCAGCTTGGTTGACCAATCGGAAAATGAAAGGTCATTTGCACACCTTCTCACCATGATGAACACTTGTATTAAGTTTCATTAAGTTCTGTCTAACAGTTTTTGAGAAATGTGTCGGAAACTTTTACGGCGGAACGAGAATAATAATAATAATAATAAGAAGAAGAAGAAATGAAATAAAACCAATAAGTCCCCCACTTCGTTTGGGGGACTTATTAATAAGAAACGGAGCAAAAACAAATGTCCCCAAACTTTGTTTGAGGGACATAATAACTATCTGTTTGTTTTGTAATAATCATAAACTGTAAAATACGAAATGTTCGTAGATACTTTCCTTCGTGGTTTGGAGCCATGTAGATCGTTTTGTGGTAACATCTTTCGTGGTTATACACAACGAACATGTCATATTACACGGTATCAGTATTAAAACAGTATGGTGAGTGACTGCACCACGTATTAAGAGTAAATAAAAGTATAACATATGATCGCACTATATAAACGAAGATAGTAGTAATGTGATGGAATGGGTGTTTAATGTAACAGCGAGTACGATATTTAAAAATTCACAAACCGTAAAATCCACTACAACTCCAGCGTTGTTTGGCTTCTCACTAACAATTACGACTGGAGAAGAAATGTACATCAGGTTTTCGTCATGTTCAGATACACTATCTGAGAAATCGACATCGAGTGTCCGTAGTTCGGATTATTATCTGACACGTACCACTTTGAATCTCATCTTGTTGTCCTCTGTGCTAATAAAACTGTAACCCTTTTCTATTTTACGTAAAACCTTTTTTGTGTATTGTTCAAAGGTTTGAAATATGTCTATAGTTACTTTTTCACTAGTTGTGTAAGTGATATTTGTGATATGTTTTAATTAAGGTTTGTAAAGAAGATACTATCGGTACGCTGGTCTATCTGTAATTTATAAATGTTCTGTTTTAAACAAACTTTATGTTTTGTATCGATATTTCTTTTTTTTAATAAAAAAGACAAAGTATGACTAGTTTGTAAGTTAAATACTTTTGTAACATTTTAAAAACATATCCCTGGTGTAACCTCAGACAAGCCTTGAATTCCTTTTTGCGTTTCAGTGGTATTTACAGAGACGTAAATTAGTCATTCTGATTTCCAACACAAATTCCATATTTTTCATTTCTTCTTTTGCGCATTTGCGTGTTAATTATTTTCTGCTCTTTAGTAAATAATGATCCAGCAAAGAAGACGCGATATTTGTTACTAAATTCAGAACCAAGGAATACGTCAGAGAGTAGTAGGTAATATATAACACCGTACTTGGTCAACATCATGTAACACTACTCTAGTGGGTTTCCCAGTTTTCCGTGAACGTGAAATATCAAACTATATTTTATCATTCCTGCCCTTTAAACCAGTTTCCTGAGTCGAACAAGAACATATTAACGAAAAAGTATTAATTAAAGCTACTATAACTAGTTCAGACGCTATTTCCTTGTCGATGTGTTTGACGCTCGTAACTTTTAAATGGTTGTATCCGAACTTTGTGCGTGTTCAGTTTCTGTTCTTCAGGGACGACTCGGCAAGCACAGTAAAGTGACAGGAATGGTGAAAAACCGGAAAAGATGTTACGCTCATGGTGTCAGAAACATAAAATAAAACAGAATGAAGAACGGTCTTGCTTTGTTTTTCCTATCTACATTGCACCATCGGATACTTTGGGGGTCAACCAAATTGTTGATGACGCGTCCGTCCGTCTTCTATGTCAAATTGTCTGTCCAATGTCCGACCAAGTCAAACGTGTCCAAAGTGTGTCAGGATTTCTTTGGACGTTTTTAAAACAAAAAGATTGATTTTAAGATTCATATTTGTTTTATTTGAATACTGAACATTGGCATAACAATACGTATAAAAGTTATGATCACAGTAGTAAGCCATGGACACATGTCAATGGCTAATAATACAACAAAATAATGGCACATTTAATATCACAATGCACGCGAACACACGAGATTTCTCAAATTGTCGAATTTTCTTTGAAAATCGAAAAATAAATAAATAAATAACTGCACATGACCTGAGACTCAATATGTAAATAATAATTTAAACATTCGTTCCATACCTCACACCCGTTCTCGTACTACCACTACCATTGTGTAGCGTCTCTCCACTGTTTTCTCCTCTAGTATAATTCAAACATTCGTTCCATACCTCTCAGTCGTTCGTTTCATACTCTTTGGCAGAAAGAACTTTTTTCTCACAACTATCGGTACATATTAATAAATTATTAAATAAAGCACTCAAAGTACAAAATGAACATTTTACGACAAGCAATATATAGCACCATAAATAAATAAAGCAAAAAGTATCACTTTCTTAAAGTAAAATACGATTTACCTAACAAAAATGCTGTATTCGGATTAATTTTCCACTAACGTTTGATTGGCTTAACATAACACTTTAAACAACAAAGCACAAAACGTCAAGCACAGTTTGTCCTTGAAATCTACTTAACTATAATGTCACAATGCATTGGTCCTTTTGTTTCTCACACGAGAAAAACGAAAGTTCTGGTAACAGTTCGAAAACATGTTAAGTGTATCATCCGTGGAATGTACTTAGGGTAATATCTTTCATCAAAATATTTCAATAAAAGATAAAAAAATAAATAAAGTCACAAAAGTTGTATAAAGTATGCACCGGCAAGTCCTGAACACACGTGGTATCAACGTAATATCGCTTCTCACGGGTCTCACTCACATGGGTCTCAATGCTGCCTCCCTTGGTCCTCAATGTTCATATAAATGCACCCTGGTAACGGGATAAACGTAAAAATGTCAGTTTCTGGTCCGTAAAGGAGATTCTCACAAGTTCTTCATGTTATTACAGACAGTTGTTGTCCATCGGTGGTAGGGCTATAATCTCAATAGTTCGTGGAGGTATCACTGGAATCATGTCCATTGTGACACCGTCCATGGGCTGGTCCGGCCCGGGTCGGCCGGAAATACATCTTGTCATTAATGGTCGATTCTGTTATCAGGCAGGACAATGTTGATTACAAATCTTCCGGCTTGTCCCTGAGAACATTTTTTGTGATGTTCTCACAGAAGCAAACATCGTCGACATTTCTGTCGATGTTTCTATCGTCATTGGAACTGACGACATGTTTTCACTCATCAGACAATCCACAGATTCCTGGCTCATCATGGCCTCAGACGCGAACGGCAGTACTATAGACATCTTCTGTTGTTTTACGTTAAGTACTTCTTCAAAGTTGTAAAGCAGTATAGACTTTTCTGTCTTCTTTAAAGTTCGCTTGGTTACTGTAGTAGTCGATTTATACTGATTGTTTCTATCTTCTGTAATTCAGTGGTAAGAGTCCGCTTGGTAACTTTAGAAGTAGTAGTAGTAGTAGTAGTTGTTCTGAGCTCTCGGGCTGGTTATGATCTGTCAGTTGTAAATCGGCTGTTTATATACCTTTGGGACGCGTGCTGAATCTTAGTAGGAGTTCACCTCATTATAATACACCTGAATGGGGCGGTGTTAGCTCGGCCAATTAAAACACTGGAATGTGACGACGGTTTGTCGGCCGTGCCCTGATGAAATCACGTCTGTTATGACAACGCTTAAACTTGTGTTTTTCCGTTCACATCCGACGGAAGCGAGACACAATTATCTGTTTCATCAGGACCTGGGATATAGATTTTTCGTCGTGTCAGTGTTTTCCCCGCCATCTTAATGTTAGCACTCCGAGGTTCCGGTGGTCCCGCCTCCCTCTCCCACTCGACGTGTGTTAGCGGTATAGCGCTCCGTAACATTGTGTAATATCAGGCATTCCATATTTTTACCCTGTAGCATACTTCACTGTCCCTTATACACCATACAACACGCGGCCTAAAATCTCTCCCAGGCATTGATTTAATTCCGCCATTCACCACTAGGGATTATACGTTATTACAGATACTAAATCAGGTCGTTATTTATACACATTCATTCATATTCTCTGATCTCCCTTTTCTTACCGATGATACGGATTGTGTTAGTCGTATATAACTATAACCCACTAGGTGGAAGTGTCCCTATAATAAAGCCCTAAGTCAGGCCCAATAACACACACCTGAGGTATTCTGTACCTATACATAGCTCTTATTCACTTATAGCTGTAGTGTATGATAGTCGGGAGCTTTAATAGAATTACCTGTTCTCTTCCCACCTTACAACCTCAGGTAAAAATCAATAAGCCGAGCGAGACTTATTTGATTTTTACCTGTGCTGATACCTGGGCGCTTTAACAAACACCGTTGGTTTGATGTACGGCGCTCGTATCGCTACACTCACGACCTTACTTTATTGGGTTAAAGCTGATTGATGTTTTTACATAACACATTGTTAGCTTTAACTTGCATATACAAATCAAGATCTGTACGCCAGTTTGATTGCTAGAATGTACATTTAACTGGTAAGCACTGTTTCAGTAACCAAAAACGAAGTTTCCTTTTTCTCTCGAATGCATGTCTGTTCTTATTCCATTGACGAAGCCCTTCATATCTACGTCATCTAGTAAGCTATCAGCATCAGTATAATCTCAACTATTTCAATGTCAAATTCACGTAATTTCACTTTGATCTTCGTGATGAGGGTCCTATTCAGTATCTTATAGATGGTGATTCACACACCTGACAAGTAGCTTGGTCAAGGCCAGAGGTGGTGCAAATAGTGGGGGGGTTATGTCAGAGAGATACCTCTCAAAAGTTGACATCTTATCGGCGCTAGTACAAACATAGCCTACCTCCAGCGTACATACGACACATGCACAGTGGCGGATCCAGAGGGGGTCTTTGGGCTTCAGGAAACCCCCCACCTTGATAATTTTCTTAACAAATCATGTATTTTCACCATTTTCCTCAATTTTTCCCCAACATGGAAACCCCCCCAGGAAATTTGGAAACCCCCCCAGATAGGTCTCTGGATCCGCCACTGCATCCACGCATGCATTACATACATTGATGCATGTTTTAAAATCACCTATTGTTCTCAGATAATTTAAATATATGCTATATTAATTTCAACTTTAACATCTGAAATAAATAAAATATAATCAAAAACATCCTGTAGGTTGTTTTGACCTTCACATATCAGAACGAAAATTCACCTGAGCAGTAAGATAGCTTCTATAAAGTGTATTGCGGGCGGTAGCAGTATATAGCGACACCCCAAGTAGTTGTTTGGAAACGCCATCCCCTTTTTGTTTATAACAGGATATGGCTAAAATATCGTAGTTATACAATTTATTTATGACTATAAATATATCTGTAAAGACAACATACTTTATATAGACGACATAAATAAAATTCGTAGTTACATCAACTTACAAGTGGCTATTTTTTATATTGAAGAAATAAGTATAGTTAGTATCGCAGATACATCAAACTGTATGTATATATCTCTGTTAAAGTTAACGTCTCAAAAAACATATTTTATATAAAAGAAATGGCGCAATTATCATAGATATATAACTTAAACATCGTCCATACATCAACTTATAACTGACTATATGTATCTGTAAAAATTAAGGACCGGGATAATATAATTTATATACATCAACTTATAACTGACTTTATGTATCTGTAATATATACAACTTATACCTGACTATATGTTTCTGTAATATATACAACTTATATCTGACTATATGTTTCTGTAATATATACAACTTATAACTGACTATATGTTTCTGTAATATATACAACTTATAACTGACTATATGTTTCTGTAATATATACAACTTATAACTGACTATATGTTTCTGTAATATATACAACTTATAACTGACTATATGTTTCTGTAATATATACAACTTATAACTGACTATATGTTTCTGTAATATATACAACTTATAACTGACTATATGTTTCTGTAATATATACAACTTATAACTGACTATATGTTTCTGTAATATATACAACTTATAACTGACTATATGTTTCTGTAATATATACAACTTATAACTGACTATATGTTTCTGTAATATATACAACTTATAACTGACTATATGTTTCTGTAATATATACAACTTATAACTGACTATATGTTTCTGTAATATATACAACTTATAACTGACTATATGTTTCTGTAATATATACAACTTATAACTGACTATATGTTTCTGTAATATATACAACTTATAACTGACTATATGTTTCTGTAATATATACAACTTATAACTGACTATATGTTTCTGTAATATATACAACTTATAACTGACTATATGTTTCTGTAATATATACAACTTATAACTGACTATATGTTTCTGTAATATATACAACTTATAACTGACTATATGTTTCTGTAATATATACAACTTATAACTGACTATATGTTTCTGTAATATATACAACTTATAACTGACTATATGTTTCTGTAATATATACAACTTATAACTGACTATATGTTTCTGTAATATATACAACTTATAACTGACTATATGTTTCTGTAATATATACAACTTATAACTGACTATATGTTTCTGTAATATATACAACTTATAACTGACTATATGTTTCTGTAATATATACAACTTATAACTGACTATATGTTTCTGTAATATATACAACTTATAACTGACTATATGTTTCTGTAATATATACAACTTATAACTGACTATATGTTTCTGTAATATATACAACTTATAACTGACTATATGTTTCTGTAATATATACAACTTATAACTGACTATATGTTTCTGTAATATATACAACTTATAACTGACTATATGTTTCTGTAATATATACAACTTATAACTGACTATATGTTTCTGTAATATATACAACTTATAACTGACTATATGTTTCTGTAATATATACAACTTATAACTGACTATATGTTTCTGTAATATATACAACTTATAACTGACTATATGTTTCTGTAATATATACAACTTATAACTGACTATATGTTTCTGTAATATATACAACTTATAACTGACTATATGTTTCTGTAATATATACAACTTATAACTGACTATATGTTTCTGTAATATATACAACTTATAACTGACTATATGTTTCTGTAATATATACAACTTATAACTGACTATATGTTTCTGTAATATATACAACTTATAACTGACTATATGTTTCTGTAATATATACAACTTATAACTGACTATATGTTTCTGTAATATATACAACTTATAACTGACTATATGTTTCTGTAATATATACAACTTATAACTGACTATATGTTTCTGTAATATATACAACTTATAACTGACTATATGTTTCTGTAATATATACAACTTATAACTGACTATATGTTTCTGTAATATATACAACTTATAACTGACTATATGTTTCTGTAATATATACAACTTATAACTGACTATATGTTTCTGTAATATATACAACTTATAACTGACTATATGTTTCTGTAATATATACAACTTATAACTGACTATATGTTTCTGTAATATATACAACTTATAACTGACTATATGTTTCTGTAATATATACAACTTATAACTGACTATATGTTTCTGTAATATATACAACTTATAACTGACTATATGTTTCTGTAATATATACAACTTATAACTGACTATATGTTTCTGTAATATATACAACTTATAACTGACTATATGTTTCTGTAATATATACAACTTATAACTGACTATATGTTTCTGTAATATATACAACTTATAACTGACTATATGTTTCTGTAATATATACAACTTATAACTGACTATATGTTTCTGTAATATATACAACTTATAACTGACTATATGTTTCTGTAATATATACAACTTATAACTGACTATATGTTTCTGTAATATATACAACTTATAACTGACTATATGTTTCTGTAATATATACAACTTATAACTGACTATATGTTTCCATTAAAGTTTACGTTTCGAGACACTATATTGTATATAGGAGACAGGAGTAAACATCGTAGATAACTAAATGTATATGTTATTATGTGTTTTCTGTAAATGTGTCAAGAAAATGACGTTTATATAGAAGACGAAATAAATCTTATATATAGATCAGTTCATATCTGAATATAAATTTCTCTAACGGTAAGCGTTTCTAGTAAATAGTCATTATTCGATATTCTTGAAACAACCTTTATAGTTACATGTACGAGAAGCACGTAACACACGTGTGAAATTACTCATATATCCAAAGGACGTACCCATCAAATGATTGTATTGTTGTCTACACTTCTGGTATGCAACAAAACATCTACGTTAACATTAAGACTAAATCATACATTAGAACTTTTGCAACAAAAACTACTGAAAACTTCAAAATACATTTTACTTTAATTATAAGCAGAATATTACAAATGAAACGACACGGCATTGGAGATGGAGACTTGACGTTGTGTTCCGGAAGATATTTTGCACCACCTCTGGCCTTTACCAAGCTAGCTCCTGTCAGATCCGCGAATCCCTAGAACAGGGCCCTCATCAAGAACATCAAAGTGAAATTTCGTGAATTTGACATTGAAATAATTGCGATTATACTGATGCTGATAGCTTACTAGATGACGTAGATATGAAGAGCTTCGTCAATGGAATAAGAACAGAGACATACATTCGAGAGAAAAAACGAAATTTATGCTTACACATATCTCCTAAATACATCACGTTTAGTTATCAAATTAATTCCTACCAAATAATACGTATTTTAACCAGAGTTCCGCTGGGATAGATCTGAGGAGAGTTAAATGGTGTTTGGTCTTTGTAGTGTAAAAATACATCAAGATGGAATCATGAGGATGTTGATAGGATGGATAGCTTTCCTATACGATATGATTCATAGTAAAACTTTATGAATAGATATAGTAAGGAGGAAGCTTTGTGTTGGTTTAATAATAAAAGAATGTATATCTGTAAGTAAAGCTCGCGCTAATAACTACACAAACATTTTAGTAGTGGGTATGTGTTTTACGGTATTTATGGAGCATAAAGGATAACATCTCTGATGCTAAGATAAACGGTGAATCACGTTACAACATCATTACCCTGGAATGCATGTGCTGCATGTGTTGGGCATATCGCTGCCGACACGGTAACCCTGACCCCGCTATATGTTACAGTCACTAACCAGTACTGGAACGGTTGGTAAGCTTTAACAACCGTTGATGACAGGGTAGGTCATTTCAATATGTTTTTTGTTCAGAATTCCCCCGTAAATCCTCTTTTGAAACGATGTTTAATTTCGCGTGTATCAATATAATCTTTCCATGCAGCGTTGAAACCTTCTCGACTACGTGCAAACGGTATTGAACAAATCATAAAACAAAACATAAACTAAAAAAAAACACGTGAAGCTGACAATGCTGTAGCCTTGGCGTTACATCACCTAACCTTGTACTTTACTGTGTCGAGCTGCGCCTGTCTACCATACCAGCAACACCTATTGTTAATACAACAATTACATTAATCACCGATCGGATCAGTCAGGCCACGGCTGTGTATAGCTTACACAGATTAATGGCAAATTAAGTTAAAACAAATTGCTTCCATGTTATAAATTATTGTTTATTAAAATTATTGTTTATATTCGAAGATTCGAAATACTCTCAATTCGTTGATATTTATGATTGTATCTGTCATTTTGTAATTTTATTGGACAAAATGTGAATGTTAGCGTTTCCGTTAACGTATTGTAAAGCTGATGAAGTGCTATGGTATGGTTTTGTTAGATCTTTGTTATATAACTATGCCAGTACCTGTACATGTCATACTTATATTACGTTACTAATCGACTTCCTAGTGACTGGCAATACACAGATTAAAATGTCACATTCTTTATCGATTAGATCTAAAGGTTAATTACTCATTTGCGTTATTATAAAATAAAAATAAAAAAAAATATCACAGTTACTTTTTTGTTTGACTGTTATCTATCCTAAATAACTGGAGATGGGTGGGGATAGCGGTATGTCAGATATTAGCTATTGTGATTGGGGCCTGTCGTAATGACACGGTGTCCATATCAAAGATAGCAAAAAAATGGGGATATCTTTCTTGACATGCAAGACCCGTTTGGAATCTACGATACGGACTGGTACAATCCTAGGTTAAGATGTCTAAAGAGTGATTAATCTAGTTCTTTGGAATGTTGGTCTCATCGTTTGAATGATAAACACTTATAACATATAACTACTTAGAAATTTGACTTCATTGAGTTGGCGTTTATTGACGCTGGCATGGTTTCTATGAGCTATAATTCCATTGGTCATATTCTAGCTTCATTTCGAACAAGGGAGTATTACATTGCGTCCAAAGCTGGATCGTTATTTACTAAAAAGTAGTAGACATCTCTAGATGTTTCTCCTGTGAACCATGTTGAAGGAAATTCATAACAATAGTGTGAATCTGATAATAATCCGCCTATGACCGGTACTGACTGACAACCCCCCATGTCACAATCAATGTCAGCAAGTTAGGATCAATTTCATACTATCTCTGAACGTTATAGGATATTGGTAGCTTCAGAAAAGGCAACCCTTGGCAACGTATGACACACAGATGATTAAACTTCTAACATGTGGTAACAGATACAATATATACAAGATAAATCAATCTGTATCATACACGTGCTTCGTCATTCTAGAACTGATCGGTGTATTGTTTATGAGAATAACACAATTGTCATTGTCATTGGTGATTTCAGGGGACAAGAGCTACAGTATACGATACTACCGCCTTGTACACACATAATTTGTTCCTAATTTGTCCTAGTTTTATCGATGTTAGTTTGGTTTGCGGTTTTGCTGACATCTCGGTATGCTCCTGTCTTTTACAGGTGTCATTGGCCTACCGTATTGTTTTGTAAATCTCGGAACTTAAGGTAGACAGTCCTAGCACTCTACTTTGTTTCTCTAACGAAGAGTCCCGTACGTATTGTTTATACCGTTATACTTGACATCTCGTTAATGATCCTTTTCTGCAACCTTAATGGGAATAAGTTCACAATTTCCTACAAAAGTATGAAACATATTGTCTGTTAAGAATACAGAGTTTAGTCCTGTAGTCTTAACATCAGTTTAGTTTAATGTCTTATTAACCGCTTAGGTCATTTAAGGACGTGCCTCAATGTGTGTTGTGGATGTGTGCGTGTGTGGATGTGTGCCGGAGACAGGGTATGTTAGTGTGCATTCCTTGTGATAGCGCGGATCTGATGCATACTTTATAGTGCTATCTCACTGAAATGCAATGCCGAAGGCACCCAGAACAGCGTTCCTCCCGGTCACATTGTACTGACAACGGATGCACCAGTTGTTGCAGTGAATAGCAATTACCATTTTTAAGGATTTGGGTATGTCTGGGCCTTGGGACAGAACCCATTGCCTTCCTCACCTTGGCTAACGCTAAATATTAAAGCCAAACGTGGGGTATTGCCAAGCAAAAGGCACTATGAAATAAAAGGTAGGTAGACGCAGAGAGACATATTAAGATCCCAACAATTGGGCAGATTGATAGAATGGTCAACACGTAGGCGGCCGGGGTTCGATCCCCGAAGTCGTCGTACGTTTCCTGTCCACACAACTCCAACAACCCAGGTGGAGTATAAATTGGTCTGTGGATGTTGCGGTATCTGTGCTGTAACATTCAAGTGGGGTGGCACTATAAATGATGCCGTTGGAAGCACGGTCCCACTACAAACAGAACATATTACATCTCCAGCACACACGCAGGCATAATGTGGCATAGGACTAGTATTTAGCGCCTGATAAGGCAGCACCTACGAATTCCTCAAAAATCGTATTGCTTTTTGTATATGCTTATTGTATTTATTGTATATCTATGTATTGTAAAGCGCTTTATAGTGGCTTATTCTAGCTAAATAGGGCGCTATATAAAACGTTGCATATATTGTGGTCGCTTTTGTGTCCTCAAGTAGAGGGGACGAAAGCGAATCCCCAATTTTGCAGGGGGTTCCAGCATACGTCGCCTCTTAAGATACATGCAGTGGGTAACAGCAGGTGATTTCTTTTCTAGGTTTCTGACCTGTAGGGATGAGACTACAGCGGAAGTAACGTAAATGGTATGTTATGGTAAAGATAAGGAACGTGAAGTGACTCTCTACTATATGTTTTCTTTGAGCTATCTTTTTACATAACATATTATTTGTTCTTCCAAATATATAACTAGTCCGTGTCTTAATTTCATCACTTAATTTTATTACAAATAACTTTTGGGCTTATTAAGGAATGTTTTGAAATCATCATATTAAGAGTTAATTATTCCATAACTTATATTATGAGAAACAGTGTGCATGTTATTTGTCAATGCATTGGACATTTCAAGTCACTGCATTGCTTACGAGAGAAATAAATCGGAGCTTAACGACTAAATAATGCATCAATGTTTTCGCAATACTCCCAATACTGCACAATACAATGAAGGTTACAAAAACAAAGATGTAAACAATATCTGGGAAATGACAAAATCCTTTATAAAAAAAAAACCGGATTCCCCGCAATATTTGTGTTGACGACCTGCAGTAAAGGTGCAGAAGGAGGCCGCGTTCCGTGAAGTAGATATCCACGGGTGATGAGCCGCCCGGGACGTCCCTAGGGATACAGAGTCTCGTGTAGGAGGAGGGGCCAAGGAAGCTAATAAATAAAATAAAATTAATTTGGCTTCATTGACAAACTAATTAACGATTCCACAAAAAGAATGTTTTCGAAATAACCATAAATGGTTGGAGTATGCGGAAGGTGTTTATAATGACGCCAATTCGCAAACAAATCTATTCATAGAATCTCCATTTAGATCTGTTGACAGAAAACGTCACAAACCTATTTTCTCAATTGCTCTTTTAACACGTTTGATTCCGTGTTCCTTCACGATGCATCTCGGGGGAATAGCCATCTGATCTAATCTTTCTCTGTCTGGTAAGAAATAGATACATCGCTAACGTCAATTCATCCCTGTGGAATCAATAAAACACGGTCCCGCCCTCGCAGTGTGTAGACGGCGAGAGCAGACGATCGTCATCCTTAGTCTTACGTCTGTATACAATTCACCTCAGTCCCCCCCGGGGGCAAGCACGCGCTACGGTTGTTTCCCGGGGGCTGGGAATCATTGATCATTGGCATAACCTATAGGACAGGGAGCAAGTTACGTCCGATATTCAGTAGTGTTTTATTCTGGGGAATTAAACATTTTGATATACATAAAATACAAACCTTGACGGAATATAGACAGCTGTTAGGGGGAGGGGGTTATCAGTCTTGTTTAACGTACGTATAAATATATATTAAATTAACATTTACTAAAATGCCGTTTTCATTACGAAGGAGAAACGTGAACGACAAGGAGAATAGAACGTGATTTATATCGCAAACAACGCTACTTGTTAACTTAATCATTGCTTGTTTGTATTTACGTCCAATTAAAAGCTATGATCATTTAAGGACGGCCAGGTTTTGGTGGTTGTGGAAGACCGATTGGCCCGGAGAAACACCACAGAACTGAAGCAAGGAACTGGCGACTGTCCCAAGAAGTCCTCGAAACTGCGACACTTGGTTGTGGAAATCTAAGTAAAACTAAACACAATAGAATAATACCATGAATGGAAAAAAAGATTCATATTATATTTTTGAAGAATAAAAAAAGGGTTACGACCAAGTGTTTCGGAAGGGTAGGCGTAGTATATACACAAACAACAATGTCGTAAACAAACAATCATAAACAATAGGACAACAGAACTATTGGTATGGAGAATACATCTCAATGAAGACTTTATGAACCAGGCAAAATGCGTGAGGTATTGTTTTGGTTTAAACATATTGACAAAGGGATTAGTTGGTAAGTTTTTCCAACTTATTAATTGACTTCTCCCGTAATACAGACAAATATAATAATACACAATTGTCACATAATGGTAAGAAAAGAAATATGTTATTAATGAATTGTATTCATTGAGAGAGAGAGAGAGAGAGAGAGAGAGA